>NC_052634.1:20015000-20213968 GCF_016161935.1 Mauremys reevesii | reverse complement strand
TGCAGTACATTCCGCCCCTGCCACCAGCTGTCACGGAGTGTGGGGAGTCAGCGTCCTGCACCCCAGCTTCCTGCGATTCACCAGGACTCTCAGGGACAGACCGAGCAGACCCAACCTGCAGAGGTTTGACTGCAAAGACCAGTTGGATGAGGGCAACATTCCCAGGAAAGGGGGGCTGGCAGCGTTCCACCTGGGAAGGAGGGAGGAGGGCCCCAGGTCAGTTCCTCTTTGGGGGCTGGATGCTCCAGGCTCCGAAGTTTGGGTTTACAGGATGGGCACGGGACTGCCCCTCCGGATAGAGTGCCTTGTACCCCTGGACGTAGATGTGAGGAAGGTCACTGGGTACTGGGACACGGGCGCAGCCAGTAAAGCAGGTGGTTTATTCAGATGCCAGGAACACAGTGCAACACAGGTCTTGCAGGCACAGAGAACCAGATCCCTGCTGTTAGGCCCATCTTGGGGCCCCAGGAGCCCCACAGCCCCATTGCGAGATCAGAGCCCTGTCTGTCCTACCCTTCCTCCCCGAGCCAGCTCCAGTCTCCCCAACTCCCTCCAGTCCCTCCTCTCTGCTCAGCTCCTTTCCCCGGCCAGGAGGTCACCTGATCTCTTTGTCTCCAACACCTTCAGTTGGCACCTTTGCAGAGGAGGGGCCCAGGCCAGCAGTTGCTAGGAGACAGAGTGTCGGGCACTTAGGTGCACTGGCCTCTTGCTTTGCTACATACTTAAGAACTGCAGAGGGGACACTGAGGCTCCAACACAGCATTCACAGACCCCAGTAGGAAGAGTCCACCTTTGTCACAAGTGTTGCGGAGCCCTAGCAGTGGTGATGCCGGGAGAACAGGACCGCGGGGTTTGGGGGGGCTCTGTCCGGGGTAGCGGGGCTCTCTCTGGGGTGTCCGGGCACCGGGGCGCCGGAGTTGTGGGGCTCCTGCCGGGAGAGCGGGACCACAGAGTGACGGGATCTGGCTGGGGTGTCGGGGCCCTGGGCCTCCAGCAAGGAGAGTGGGCCTGCGGAGTTGCGTGGTTCTGGCGGGGGAGCGGATCCGCGGGACTTGCCGCGCTCAGCTGGGACAGCCGGATCGCTGGGATGCGGAGCTCCGGCCGGGGGAGCGTGACCAAGGAGTTGCGGGGCTGCTGCCAGGAGAGCGGGACTCCATGGTTGCGGGGTCCTGCCAGAAGAGCAGGGGTGCGGGGTTGCCGGGGGATCGCGATTTTGCGGGGCTCCGGTCCGGCGAGTGGGGCTGCAGGGTTGTGGGGCTCTGAGTGGAGAGAGTGGTTGCTGCACTTGGTCTGGGGAGTGGGACCGCGGGGTTGCAGGGCTCCTGCCGGGAGAGCAGGACCCAGTGTTGCGGGGCTCGGTCTGCGTTAGCCGGGCTCTGTCCGGGTTGGCGGGGCTCTGTCCAGCGTGTCGGTGCCCCGGGCCGGCGGCGAGAGTAGGTCTGGGGAGTTGCGGACTCCATCCGGGTGAGCGGGACTACGGGGTGGCAGGGCTCTGGCCGGGAAAGCCGGGCTGCGGGGTTGCCGTGCTCCGGTCTGGGAAATGCAGCTGCGGGACTTGCCACGCTCGGCCAGGACAGCGGGATCGCGGGGATGCGGAGGTCCGGCCGCAGATGCGGGACCAAGGGGTTGCGGAGATCCGGCCGGGAGAACGGGTCTGCTGGGTTGCGGGGCTCCAGCCTGGGTAGCGGGACGCGGTGTTGCGGCTCTCTGGTCGGGAGAGCGGGGCTGCGGACTTACGGGGTTCCGGCCAGAGAGGGGTCTGCGGGGTTGTGAGCCTCTGACTGGGAGCTCTGGGGTTGCGAGGTTCTGGCGGGGCTCCGGCCGGTGGGAGCGGGACGAAGGGGTGGATTTGCTCCGGTCGGGGAAACGGAGCCGCAGGACTTACCGCGATTGGCCGGGACAACGGGATCGCGGGGATGCAGAGGTCCGGCCGGGGATGCGGAACCAAGGGGTTGGGGGCCCCGGCCGGGAGCACAGGTCTGCTAGGTTGCGGGGCTCCTGCCGGGAGAGCGGGGCTGCCGGGTTACGGGTTCCGACACAGTGCGGGGTTGCGAGCCTCTGACCGAGAGAACGGGCTGCAGGGCTGCCGGGCTCCGGTCCGCGACTGGGGGTGGAGGTTGCGGAGCCCGGGACAAGAGAGTGGGGCTGCGGGGTTTCTGTACTTGGGCGGGGAGCGGGACCGCGGGTTGTGGGCTCGGCTGGGAGCTCTGAAGTTGCGAGGTTCTGGCCGGGGGAGAGGGCCGCGGGGATGTGGCGCTACAGCCGGAGGAGCGGGAGAAAGGGGTTTCGGAGCTTGGTCCCGGAGAGCGAGACAATATTGTACCTGTCGCCTATGGTGAAGTCTTACTAATGTGGGACAGCCCGAGAAGAGGGTCTCTGCGACATTTATTGTGGAGATGCACGAAATAGATGTGGTTCTGAAGAGAGACAACTAAGAGGGTTTTGCCACCAAAATAGACTATGGCTGAGAACGTAGCCGGGAAGAGTTCAGAGAGCGCCTGAGGACAAGAAGTGACTATTTCAATGAGTCGCTATAGTAGTGTTTATAGCCTGCTCTGTTAATTCGGAGAGAATTAGAATGGATCACCTCTTTTGTAAAGTCTTTTCTATGTTCTGGACCCCGCAGACCCACCGAGGGAGCGGGATCCACGCTCCTCCGGCCGGCGCGCGACAGGGATGGGGATTTGCTCTCTCACACCGTCTGGGTCTGAGGCCGCAGCCTCTCTGAGCCATGTCTCTGGGTGTTTCCTCCCCACCAGGTTGGGGCCTGCGCCTCGGGCAGAGTACCGTCCCCATTGTCAGAAAGCAGTGCCCTGCGCCGACTCTGATTCCGGGTCACGACCAAGGCACCCCGGGTGTTACTTGGTGTCACGGAGTGTGGGGGAGTCCGGCCCTGCACCCCTCTTCCTGAACTCACAGTGACTCTCAGCCAGCCAGTAAAACAGAAGGTTTATTGAACAACCGGAACACAGGATACAGCCCAGCTTGTGTGCAGAGCCAGGACCCCTCGATCTGGCCTTTCTGGGGGTTCAGGGTGCTTGGATCCCAGTCTAGGATCCCCTGAAACCCACCTCCCAGCTCCCAAAACCGAGGAATGCCTCCACTCCCCCGTTCCCTTTTGTCTACCTCCAGCCAGAGGTGAGACCTCCCCTCCCCCAGGCCAGGCTCATGTTACAGCTGCATACCTGTCTCTGCCTACCAAGCACACAGACAGCCCCTGCTCCTTCACACCTCTCCCCCCTCCGAGACTGAACTGAGCGGGGTCACTGCCCAGTGACCCGGGGAAGTTCGGGGCCCCCTCTCCGGGACAGCGCGTCCGCTATCAGGTTGGCACTTCCCGTCACGTGGACCACGTCCATGTCATAGTCCTGCAGGAGCAGGCTCCACCTCAGGAGCTTGGTGTTGGCTCCTTTCATCTGGTGCAGCCAGGTCAGGGGAGAGTGGTCGGTGTACACGGTGAAGTGGCGCCCAAAGAGATAGGGCTCCAGTTTCTTCAGGGCCCACACCATGGCCAGGCATTCCTTCTCGATGGCCGCGTAGTTCTGCTCCCGGGGTAGCAACTTCTTGCTCAGGTACACGATGGGGTGTCTGTCCCCCTTTTCATCCTCCTGCATCAACACCGCCCCCAGGCCCGTGTCTGAGGCGTCGGTAAACACCATAAAGGGCTTGTCAAAGTTTGGGTTTGCCAGAACTGGGCCTCTGAGCAGAGCCTCCTTCAGCGCCTGGAGAGCCTGCTGGCACTGCTCAGTCCAGACCACCTTGTCTGGCTTCCCCTTCTTGCACAGCTCAGTGATGGGGGCGGCTATGGCGCTAAAGTGGGGCACGAACCTTCGATAGTACCCCGCCATCCCAATAAAGGCCTGGACCTGCTTTTTGGTCTGGGGAGCGGGCCAGTCTCTGATCGCCTCCACCTTGGCCGGTTCCGGCTTTAGGCAGCCGCTCCCCACCCGATGGCCCAGGTAAGATACTTCAGCCATTCCCACCTTGCACTTCTCAGCCTTTACGGTTAACCCCGCCTCCCGGAGTCGGTCCAGCACTTGTCTAACCTGGAGCACATGGTCCTCCCAGGTCTGGCTGAAGACGCAGATGTCATCAATATACGCCACGGCAAAACTCTCCATCCCCCTCAGCAGCTGATCCACCAGGCGCTGGAAGGTGGCCGGCGCTCCCTTGAGGCCGAAGGGCAGGGTCAGAAACTCATAGAGCCCCAGGGGTTGATGAAGGCCGATTTCAGCCTGGCATCTGCGTCCAGCGGCACTTGCCAGTAGCCCTTTGTAAGATCCATGGTGGTGAGGTACTGAGCGCCTCCCAGCTTGTCCAGGAGCTCGTCAGGCCTTGGCATGGGGTAGGCATCAGATACAGTGATGGCATTGAGCTTTCGATAGTCCACACAGAACCGGATCGACCCGTCCTTCTCGGGGACCAGCACCACTGGGGAGGCCCAGGGGCTGGCGGACGGCTGAATCACCCCTAAAGCCAGCATGTCCCTGACCTCCCTTTCCAGGTCCTGGGCAGTCTTCCCGGTAACCCGAAAAGGGGAGCAGCGTATCGGGCTGTGTGCCCCAGTCTCCACCCGGTGGACGGTCAAATTAGTGCGCCCAGGTTGGTCGGAAAACAACTGTCGGTACAGTTGCAGCACCCCTCTGATCTCAGCATGCTGAGCCGGGGTCAGTTGATCTGAGAGGGGGATCGCCTCCAGGGGGGAACCAGCCTTTGTCCCTGGGAATAGATCCACTAGAGGGTCATCCCCCGGCTCCTCCCAGTGCCCACACACGGCCAGCACCATATTCCCTCGGTCATAATATGGCTTCATCATATTCACATGGTACACCCGGCGGTGATGAGCCCGGTTCGACAGCTCCACCACATAGTTTACCTCATTTAGTTGCTTGATAACCTTGAAGGGCCCTTCCCAGGCAGCCTGGAGTTTGTTTTTTCTCACGGGGATGAGAACCATCACTTGGTCCCCGGTGGCGAAGGCGCGGGCCCGCGCCGTGCGGTCGTACCAGACCTTCTGCTTCCTCTGGGCTCGTGCCAGATTCTCCCTGGCCAGGCCCATGAGCTCGTTAAGTATTTCCCGGAAGGTCAGGACATACTCCACCACCGACTCTCCATCGGGAGCGGCCTTCCCCTCCCATTCGTCTCTCATCAGGTCCAGGGGCCCCCTTACCCGCCTTCCATATAACAGTTCGAACGGCGAGAACCCAGTGGATTCCTGGGGTACCTCCCTGTACGCAAACAGCAG
The DNA here is from genome assembly GCF_016161935.1 of Mauremys reevesii. Classification (NCBI taxonomy): domain Eukaryota; kingdom Metazoa; phylum Chordata; order Testudines; family Geoemydidae; genus Mauremys; species Mauremys reevesii. Next base: position 20,208,723 of record NC_052634.1, on the reverse strand, counting down.
GTGAGGTAAGTACTTGTCCCAGTCCTGTGGGTGTATGAATGTTTTTAGCATCATCTTTAGCGTCCCGTTGAACCTCTCCACCAGCCCGTTGGTCTGGGGGTGGTACGCTGAGGCCCAGCTGGGTCGGACCCCACATTTCTCCCACAGGGACTGGAGCAGGGTCGACATGAAGTTGGAGCCCTGGTCCGTTAAGACTTCCTTGGGGAACCCCACCCGGCTGAAAATGGTCAGCAGCGCATCCGCCACGGTGTCTGCTTCGGTAGAGGACAAGGCCACCGCCTTGGGGTAGCGAGTGGCGAAATCTACCACCACCAGGATGTGTTTCTTCCCTGACCGGGTCGCCTTGCTGAGAGGTCCCACCATGTCTATGGCCACCTTCTGGAAAGGCTCTTCTATGATGGGCAAAGGCCTCAGAGCTGCTTTCCCCTTGTCCCGGGCCTTCCCCACCCGCTGGCGGGGGTCACAGGATTGGCAGTACTGCCGGACATGGGTAAAGACCCCAGGCCAGTAAAAGTTCTGTAGCAGCCTCTGCCTGGTGCGCCGGATTCCCTGGTGCCCTGCGAGGGGGATGTCATGGGCCAGGTACAGCAGCTTGTGGCGAAACTTCTGGGGAACCACCAGCTGCCTCCTAATCCCCCATGCCTCCACCTCCTGGGAGCCCATTCCCGGTACAGGAACCCCTTCTCCCACAGGAACCTCTCCTTGCAACCTCTCCTCATGGTCTGTGCTGCATTGAGGTCAGCCCGGTCCCTGGGCTTCTGCAAGGAGGGATCCTTCTGCATCTCGGCCTGGAACTCAGCAGCTGGGACAGGGATGGGGACCTGCTCTCTCTCACCGGCTGGGTCTGAGGCCGCAGCCTCTCTGGGTCGTGTCTCTGGGCGTTCCCTCCCCGCCAGGCACTCGGGCAGAGTATTTTCCCTGTTGTCAGGGTGCAGAGCCCTGCGCCGACTCTGACTACGGGTCACGACCAGGGTACCCCGGGTATTGCCGGGCCAGGTCTCGAGGTCCCCATTAGCACCTCTGTGGGCAAATGGGGTGCACTCCACATCCTTGGGGCCCTCCTTGACCCCACTTCAGGTGCACCCTCGCCACAGGCACCTTGAATGGGGTCCCGCTCACGCCCATCAGGGACAGGTAGGTATCAGGCACCATCCGATTTCGGCCCACCACCTCGGGCCGGGCCAGCGTCACCTCTGCGCCTGTGTCCCAGTACCCAGTGACCTTCTTCCCATCCACCTCCAGGGGAACAAGGCACTCGCTCCGGAGGGGCAGCCCCGTGGCCACCCTGTAGCAGCCCCTTGGGACCGGAGCATCCAGCCCCCCAGAGGCGCTGACCGGGGGCCCTCCTCCCTCCTTCCCAGGTGGGACGCTGCCAGCCCCCCTCCCTTGGGCATGTTGCCCTCCTCCGATTGGGTCTTTACCCAGTCAACCCTCTGCGGGTTGGGTCTGCTTGGTCTGTCTCTGAGCTTGGGGCACTGGGCCCGTATGTGGCCTTGTTGGCCACAGTGAAAGCAGCCCATGTCTCGTGGGTCCCCTCGCGGGGGTCGGGTGGACCTGACGCTGGACGTTCCCCTTTTGTGGGGGTTCTCCAAAGGGCCCCGCTGGGAGGTCCCGTGGTGACTCTCTCTCTGCGTTGAGGCAGGCCTGCTCCCTCGAGACTCCTCCCTGCCATCCCCCGCCCGACTGTCCATGTATTGGTCGGCCAGCCGGCCTGCATGCTGCGGGTTCTCCGGCTTCTGGTCCATCAGCCACTGCTTCAGGTTGGATGGGCACTGCTCATACAGGTGCTCCAGTACAACTAGGTCAAGCAGGTCCTCTCTAGTTTGGGCCCCAGCCGTCCACTTGCGGGCGTACCCCTGCGCCCGGTTGACCAGTTGCAGGTATGTGCCCTCCCGGGTCTTACGTTGACCCCGGAACCTCTTTCGGTACATCTCCGGGGTCAGCCCAAACTCGCGGAGCAGGGCCTCTTTGAACAGGTTGTAGTCCCGCGCCTCCTCCCCTCTCATTCGGCTGTACACCTCCACGGCGGTGGAGTCCAGTAAGGGGGTGAGGCACCGGATCCTGTCTGCAGGGTCAACCTGGTGCAGCTCGCAGGTATTCCCAAAGGCCGTCAGGAAGGTATCTATGTCCTCCCGCTCTTTACGCTGGGCCAGGAAGCCTTTAGCAGAGATTTTTGTAGGCTTGGGTCCCACCTCGCTCACCGTAGCCGGGGCCCCGCTGCTCCTCAGCCGGGCCAGTTCCAGCTCATGCTGGCGCTGGTTCTCCTCGTGTTTATGCTGGTTCTCCCGCTCCTTCAGTTCTTGCCTCCTCAACTCCTCTGTCATATTCCAACCGCATCTGTTCCAGGGACGGGGAGCTCTGCCAGGACGATCCCCTGCTGGCCGCCGGGCTCAGGGTGCCCTCAGTATTCACTTGGCTTCCACCAACCCCTCCCCTAGGTATAGGTGGGCAGGGTCTCGGGGTGTCCTCGGCAGCAGTCTGGCCCCTCCCAGCAATGTCAGGCCCCGCGGCCCACACTGTATCTTTTGGGCGGCTTCCCTCTGGGACAGGGCTCGGTTCACCCAAGCGACCCTTCTCCTCCAGCTGGGCAATTAGCTGGTCTTTGGTGGACCTCCCAATGCGCAGCTCCCTTTGCCTGCACAGCTCCACCAGGTCTTTCTTAAGGTGCTTAGCATGTATCTTCCTGCTGGCCACTCGCCGGCGTGTGCTCTCAGCTTCCCACCGGTTCCAGGGAGACCCCTCGTGCACCAGCCCTTCTTCAGGTCACTCCCTCTCGGCCAGGGTCGTGCTGCAGAGTCCTCCGCCCCTGGGACTGCTCCTGCAATCCCCCCTGGGACCCTGTTACTGCAAAGTCCTTTGCGCTGGTCACACGCTCCCGGGGTTAATTGCCTCCTGAAATCGCCCCTTCGTTTTACTGCTCCCTAGTCACTTACTGCAGGAAGCGCCGTCCATGGGGTGCAGTACATTCCGCCCCTGCCACCAGCTGTCACGGAGTGTGGGGGAGTCAGTGTCCTGCACCCCCAGCTTCCTGCGATTCACCAGGACTCTCAGGGACAGACCGAGCAGACCCAAGCTGCAGAGGTTTGACTGGGTAAAGACCCAGTCGGATAAGGGGCAACATTCCCAGGAAAGGGGGGCTGGCAGCGTTCCACCTGGGAAGGAGGGAGGAGGGCCCCAGGTCAGTTCCTCTTTGGGGGCTGGATGCTCCAGGCTCCGAAGTTTGGGTTTACAGGATGGGCACGGGACTGCCCCTCCGGATAGAGTGCCTTGTTCCCCTGGACGTAGATGTGAGGAAGGTCACTGGGTACTGGGACACGGGCGCAGCCAGTAAAGCAGGTGGTTTATTCAGATGCCAGGAACACAGTGCAACACAGGTCTTGCAGGCACAGAGAACCAGATCCCTGCTGTTAGGCCCATCTTGGGGCCCCAGGAGCCCCACAGCCCCATTGCGAGATCAGAGCCCTGTCTGTCCTACCCTTCCTCCCCGAGCCAGCTCCAGTCTCCCCAACTCCCTCCAGTCCCTCCTCTCTGCTCAGCCCCTTTCCCCGGCCAGGAGGTCACCTGATCTCTTTGTCTCCAACACCTTCAGTTGGCACCTTTGCAGAGGAGGGGCCCAGGCCAGCAGTTGCTAGGAGACAGAGTGTCGGGCATTTAGGTGCACTGGCCTCTTGCTTTGCTAGATACTTAAGAACTGCAGAGGGGACACTGAGGCACCAACACAGCATTCACAGACCCCAGTAGGAAGAGTCCACCTTTGTCACAAGTGTTGCGGAGCCCTAGCAGGGGTGATGCCGGGAGAGCAGGACCGCGGGGTTTGGGGGGGCTCTGTCCGGGATAGCGGGGCTCTCTCTGGGGTGTCCGGGCACCGGGGCGCCGGAGTTGTGGGGCTCCTGCCGGGAGAGCGGGACCACAGGGTGACGGGATCTGGCTGGGGTGTCGGGGCCCTGGGCCTCCAGCGAGGAGGGTGGGCCTGCGGAGTTGCGTGGTTCTGGCGGGGGAGCGGGACCGCGGGCTTGCGGGGTTCTGGCCGTGGGAGCGGATCCGCGGGACTTGCCGCGCTCAGCTGGGACAGCCGGATCGCTGGGATGCGGAGCTCCGGCCGGGGGAGCGGGACCAAGGAGTTGCGGGGCTGCTGCCAGGAGAGCGGGGCTCCATGGTTGCGGGCTCCTGCCAGAAGAGCGGGGGTGCGGGGTTGCCGGGGGATCGCGATTTTGCGGGGCTCCGGTCCGGCGAGTGGGGCTGCAGGGTTGTGGGGCTCTGAGTGGAGAGAGTTGTTGCTGCACTTGGTCTGGGGAGTGGGACCGCGGGGTTGCAGGGCTCCTGCCGGGAGAGCAGGACCCAGTGTTGCGGGGCTCGGTCTGCGTTAGCCGGGCTCTGTCCGGGTTGGCGGGGCTCTGTCCAGCGTGTCGGTGCCCCGGGGCTTCGGCGGCGAGAGTAGGTCTGGGGAGTTGCGGACTCCATCCGGGTGAGCGGGACTACGGGGTGGCAGGGCTCTGGCCGGGAAAGCCGGGCTGCGGGGTTGCCGTGCTCCGGTCTGGGAAATGCAGCCGCGGGACTTGCCGCGCTCGGCCGGGACAGCGGGATCGCGGGGATGCGGAGGTCCGGCCGCAGATGCGGGACCAAGGGGTTGCGGAGATCCGGCCGGGAGAACGGGTCTGCTGGGTTGCGGGGCTCCAGCCTGGGTAGCGGGACGCGGTGTTGCGGGGCTCTGGTCGGGAGAGCAGGGCTGCGGACTTACGGGGCTCCTGCCGGGAGAGCGGTGCTGCGGGGTTCCGGGGTTCCGGCCAGAGAGGGGTCTGCGGGGTTGTGAGCCTCTGACTGGGAGCTCTGAAGTTGCGAGGTTCTGGCTGCGGGAGAGGGCCGTGGGGATGTGGAGCTACAGCCGGAGGAGAGGGAGAAAGGGGTTGCGGAGCTTGGTCCCGGAGATCGAGACAATACTGTACCTGTCGCCTATGGTGAAGTCTTACTAATGTGGGGCAGCCCGAGAAGAGGGTCTCTGCGACATTTATTGTGGAGATGCACGAAATAGATGTGGTTCTGAAGAGAGACAACTAAGAGGGTTTTGCCACCAAAATAGACTATGGCTGAGAACGTAGCCGGGAAGAGTTCAGAGAGCGCCTGAGGACAAGAAGTCCATGTGTGGCAGTGACTATTTCAATGATTCGCTATAGTAGCCTGCTCTGTTACTTCGGACAGAATTAGAATGGATCACCTCTTTTGTAAAGTCTTTTCTATGTTCTGGACCCCGCGGACCCACCGAGGGAGCGGAATCCACGCTCCTCTGGCCGGCGCGCGACTGTCCGTACGCGCCCGCTCTCCGGGCAGCTCATTTCGTGACATTTTTCTAGTCCATTTAGCATAGCGCTCTTGAAAAATAAACTTCTTCACCGGAGCTTTTTCAAAAGCCTCAAGCAAAGAGCCTTGACAAGGCAACAGCACCCTCTGCTGGTTTCTAGGAAAAACTCTCTCTGTCGTGAGAGTTTCAAATCGTACATCTGTCAAATTGACAGCAGTGCAGCTTGATATCAATTTTAGGATGGTACCAGGAGAAATTCATGACTACCAATAATCCGCAATGAATTTCTCACATTTCGCTGTTTTCCCAAACGGAGCTCTGCCAAATTGCCAGCAATGCATCGGAATAGCATTTGTAAGATGGGTCTAGGAGAAAGTGTTGCCTAGCAGTTGTTTGCACTGAACGTCTCCTTTTTAGGAATTTTCACAAACGGAGCTCTTCCAAATAGCCAGCAGTGAACCGAATAGTATTTTTAGCGTGTTTCCAGGAGAAATTCATGCCTACGTGTGATTTCAAATAAATTGCTCTGGTATAGCTGTTTTCACAGCGTAGCTCGGTCAAGTTGCTAGCTGTGCATCCGAATAGCAATTTTAGGATGGGAGCAGGAGGAATTCGTGCTTCCTAATAATCCGCAGTGAATTTCTCATGTATCGCTGTTTTCACAACGTATAACTGCCAAATTCTCAGCAGTGTATCAGAATTGCAGAAGGAGGACGATTACATTAGACTTTCCTCGCTCGCAGCGAAAAGCGTCATGTTTTGCTATATTCACTGAAGGAGCTCTAACAGTGCAACCGAATGCTATTTTGTGGATATTCGTACCGATCAGTGAGCTGCAATGACTGGCTCACGTTTAGCAATATTCACGAAAGGAATCTCTACAAAATGTCCAGCAGGGGATGCTATTGGCTTGTGAAAGACGATTCTCAGATAAATAGGTGCCTAGCAATGATCCTGAACGAATTTCTCATAATTTCTCAGAGTCTCCTATGTTCCTTTTCTGAACATTTCAAATGGTCTGGGATTCCCTTGTAGCTAAACATTGCTCTTGTCTGTAGCTGCACTATGATTCGAATTTCTCATATTTTCCATTTTCACACACGTAGATTAGTCTTATGGCCAGCAATGCAACCGAGTAGCTTTTGTAAAATGGTTCCAGGAGAAAGTGTTGCCTGGCAGTGCTTTGCATTGAAAGTCTCCTTTTTAGCAATTTTCACGAAAGGAACTCTGCCAAATAGTCACCAGTGCTTTCGAATAGCAATTGGAGGTTGGTTCAAGGAGAAAGTCGTGTCTAGCACTGATGTGGGCTTAATAATTCTTCATTAGCTTTTTTCACGTGCCTAGCTTACATTTTGACTGAATTTCTGAAGTTTAGCTATTTTCACAAACGGATCTCTGCCAAATGGGCAGGAGTGTAATCGAATAGCATTTTTAGGGTTGTTCCAGGAGAAATTCGTGCCTACGAGTTATTTGGAATGACTTGCTCATGTGTAGCTGTATTCACAGCGAATCTCGGTCATGTTGTTGCTGTGCATCCGAATAGCAAGTTTAGGATGGGAACAGGAGGAATACTTGCTTTCCAATGGTGTGGAATTCTTTCTCATGTTTAGCTGCTTTGAAACCTTCGTTGAAATCGTACCTATGTCAAATTGACAGCAGTGCAGCTTGATATCAATTTTAGGCTGGTAGCAGGAGAAATTTATGACTACCAAAAATCCGCAAATTCGTGCTTCCCAATAATCCGCAGATAATTTCTCATGTTTCGCTGTTTTCACAACGTAGAACTGCCAAATTCTCAGCAGTGTATCAGAATTGCAGAAGGAGGACGATTCCATTAGACTTTCCTCGCTCGCAGCGAAAAGGGTCATGTTTTGCTATTTTCACGGAAGGAGCTCTAACAAAGGGCTTAACAGTGCAACCGAATGCTAATTTGCGGATATTTCAAAGAGAAATTCGTACCTTTCAGTGAACTGCAATGACTGGCTCATGTTTAGCAGTGTTCATGAAAGGAATCTCTACCAAGTGTCCAGCAGGGGATGCTATTGGCTTGTGAAAAACGAGTCTCAGAGAAATCTGTTCCTAGCAATGAACCTAAATGAATTTCTCTTAAGTATCAATTTTCACACTCGCAGATTAGTTTTATGGCATGCAATGCAACCGAACAGCATTTGTAAAATTGTTCCAGGAGAAAATGTTGCCTAGCAGTGCTTTGCACTGAACGTCTCCTTTTTAGCAAATTTCACGAAAGGAACTCTTCCAAATAGCCACTAGTGCTTTCGAATAGCAATTGCAGGTTGGTTTTAGGGGAAAGTCGTGTCTAGCACAGTTGTGGGCTTAATAATTCTTCATTAGCTCTTTTCAAGTGCCTAGCTTACATTTTGACTGAATTTCTGAATTTCTGATGTTCACAAACCGATCTCTGCCAAATGGGCAGGAGTGTTATCGAATAGCATTTTTAGGGTGGTTCCAGGAGCAATTCGTGCCTACGAGTGTTTTGGAATGAATTGTTCATGTGTACGCTGTTCACAGCGTATCTCGGTCATGTTTTTGCTGTGCATCCGAATAGCAAGTTTAGGACGGGAACACGAGGAATACTTGCTTTCCAATGGTGTGGAATCCTTGCTCATGTTTAGCTGTTTTGAAACCTACGTTGAAATCGTACCTATGTCAAATTGACAGCAGTGCAGCTTGACTCAATTTTAGGCTGGTAACAGAGAAATTCATGACTACCAATAATCCGCAATGAATTTGTCACATTTCGCTGTTTTCCCAAACGGATCTCTGCCAAATTGCCAGCAGTGCATCGGAATACCATTTGTAAGATGGGTCTAGGAGAAAGTGTTGCCTAGCAGTTGTTTGCACTGAACCTCTCCTGTTTAGGAATTTTCACAAACGGAGCTCTTCCAATTAGCCAGCAGTGGAACCGAATAGCATTTTTAGCTTGTTTCCAGGAGACATTCATGCCTACGAGTGATTTCGAATGAATTGCTCTGGTATCGCCGTTTTCACAGCGTAGCTCGGTCAAGTTGCTAGCTGTGCATCCGAATAGCAATTTTCGGATGGGAGCAGGAGGAATTCGTGCTTCCCAATAATCCGCAGATAATTTCTCATGTTTCGCTGTTTTCACAACGTAGAACTGCCAAATTCTCAGCAGTGTATCAGAATTGCAGAAGGAGGACGATTCCATTAGACTTTCCTCGCTCGCAGCGAAAAGGGTCATGTTTTGCTATTTTCACGGAAGGAGCTCTAACAAAGGGCTTAACAGTGCAACCGAATGCTAATTTGCGGATATTTCAAAGAGAAATTCGTACCTTTCAGTGAACTGCAATGACTGGCTCATGTTTAGCAGTGTTCATGAAAGGAATCTCTACCAAGTGTCCAGCAGGGGATGCTATTGGCTTGTGAAAAACGAGTCTCAGAGAAATCTGTTCCTAGCAATGAACCTAAATGAATTTCTCTTAAGTATCAATTTTCACACTCGCAGATTAGTTTTATGGCATGCAATGCAACCGAACAGCATTTGTAAAATGGTTCCAGGAGAAAATGTTGCCTAGCAGTGCTTTGCACTGAACGTCTCCTTTTTAGCAAATTTCACGAAAGGAACTCTTCCAAATAGCCACTAGTGCTTTCGAATAGCAATTGTAGGTTGGTTTTAGGGGAAAGTCGTGTCTAGCACAGTTGTGGGCTTAATAATTCTTCATTAGCTCTTTTCAAGTGCCTAGCTTACATTTTGACTGAATTTCTGAATTTCTGATGTTCACAAACCGATCTCTGCCAAATGGGCAGGAGTGTTATCGAATAGCATTTTTAGGGTGGTTCCAGGAGCAATTCGTGCCTACGAGTGTTTTGGAATGAATTGTTCATGTGTAGCTGTTTTCACAGCGTATCTCGGTCATGTTTTTGCTGTGCATCCGAATAGCAAGTTTAGGACGGGAACACGAGGAATACTTGCTTTCCAATGGTGTGGAATCCTTGCTCATGTTTAGCTGTTTTGAAACCTACGTTGAAATCTTACCTATGTCAAATTGACAGCAGTGCAGCTTGACTCAATTTTAGGCTGGTAACAGAGAAATTCATGACTACCAATAATCCGCAATGAATTTGTCACATTTCGCTGTTTTCCCAAACGGATCTCTGCCAAATTGCCAGCAGTGCATCGGAATACCATTTGTAAGATGGGTCTAGGAGAAAGTGTTGCCTAGCAGTTGTTTGCACTGAACCTCTCCTGTTTAGGAATTTTCACAAACGGAGCTCTTCCAATTAGCCAGCAGTGGAACCGAATAGCATTTTTAGCGTGTTTCCAGGAGACATTCATGCCTACGAGTGATTTCGAATGAATTGCTCTGGTATCGCTGTTTTCACAGCGTAGCTCGGTCAAGTTGCTAGCTGTGCATCCGAATAGCAATTTTCGGATGGGAGCAGGAGGAATTCGTGCTTCCCAATAATCCGCAGTGAATTTCTCATGTTTCGCTGTTTTCACAACGTAGAACTGCCAAATTCTCAGCAGTGTATCAGAATTGCAGAAGGAGGACGATTCCATTAGACTTTCCTCGCTCGCAGCGAAAAGTGTCATGTTTTGCTATTTTCACGGAAGGAGCTCTAACAAAGGGCTTAACAGTGCAACCGAATGCTATTTTGTGGATATTTCAAAGAGAAATTCGTACCTTTCAGTGAGCTGCAATGACTGGCTCATGTTTAGCAATGTTCACGAAAGGAATCTCTACCAAATGTCCAGCAGGGGCTGCTATTGGCTTGTGAAAGACGATTCTCAGAGAAAGCTGTGCCTAGCAATGAACCTGAATACATTTCTCATATGTAACTCTTGTCAAATTGACAGCAGTGCTTCTTGATATCAATTTTAGGATGGTACCAGGAGAAATTCATGACTACGAATAATCCGCACTGTATTTCTCAATTTCGCTGTTTTCCCAAACGGAAACTGATTGCGGGCTCCTGCCAGAAGAGCGGGGGTGTGGGGTTGCCGGCGGGATCGCGATTTTGCGGGGCTCCGGTCCAGCGAGTAGAGCTGCAGGTTTGCGGGGCTGTGAGTGAAGAGAGTGGGGCTGCGGGTTTCTGCGCTTGGGCGGGAGAGTCGGACCGCGGGCTTGCAGGGCTCCTGCCGGGAGAGCAGGACCGCGGTGTTGCGGGGCTCTGTCTGGGAGCTCTGAGGTTGCGAGGTTCTGGCCGGGGGTGACGGCCGCGGGGATGCGGCGCTCCGGCCGGGGGGAGCGGGATCAAGTGGTTGCGGGGCTCTGGACGTGGTGTCTGGGCCCCGGGACTCCGGCGGAGAGATTGGGCCTGCGGGCTTGCGGGTCTCCCCTCGGCTGGCAAAGCGGGACCGCGTGGTTAAAGAGCTCCAGCCGGGGTTGCGGGAGGTCGGCGTTGAGGGGCTCGGCCGGAGCTCAGCGGACACACTGTCCCGGCCAGAGCCCCGCAGCCCCGGTTTCCCATGGTTGACCACACTCTGCTTAATCAATACCCCAATTCCTTTGTGAACTACTATGTTATACAGATTGCTAATGAATAGTCATTTAATTGGCACCGGAGCATTCAGTTTGAAAGTTGGCTATAACGCACAGGGAACATACAAAAAATTAGCAATGACTTTTCAGCTGAAGCCTCGTTTAAAAATGCTATTGCCAACCGTTCTGTCTGAAGTTAGCCGTCTGGCTACATTTGCAGCTCAAATGTTGATACAACGCTGTCCCATTATTCATCCTTCTAAAACATAGGAACAAGTTAAGTTTTTGTATGAATGACCTGCATTACTTCATCGAGCTCCGATGCATTCACACAGGAAGGCTCCGCTACAAACGTCTGCTTCTGAATCACAGTGGTGGCTCTTTGGACAGGTTCATGTGGCTGCTCCAGGGCTTTGAAGACAGCAGCTCCGATTATTAAATATACAACTACCGCCAGAAAAATCGTTGAGCCCATCTTCCATTTCATAACAAGAATAGCCCAATCACATTTCTCGCATGACCCGAGCACTGTGGATTTTTCAGAAAATGATAACAGTGGTTCGGAGTTCTGAGTGACAGATTTGGGATCCAGCAAGTCAGATGCCGCCACTAAGAAGAGAGAAACCTTTTTAACTTCCACAGCGTTGGACAGAAGTTTCTTTAGCTGTAGTTCCTCTTTGCCAGAAGGTTGCAGAGATCCTAGTAATTCAAAATAGAGGTCATAAATAGACGAGGTGTTATAAATGCATTTCACTTGTACGCCATGTTATATTACTACAGTGACTGGTTTCAGCTACTGCTAGGACTAATAACAGGCTATTTATATGTACACGCATGTATATACACAGGAGAAAATTTCTTCACCTTAGCCTCTAATAAGGCTATATCGAGACGCAATGGGCTTAAACTGCAGCAAGGGAGGTTTAGGTTGGACATTAGAAATACCTTCTTAACTGTCCGGGTGGTTAAACAGTAGAATAAACTGCCTAGGTAGGTTGTGGAATCTCCAGCGCTGGAAATATTTAAGAGTAGTTTAAATAAATGTCTATCAGGGATGGTGAAGACAGTATTTGGGCCTGCCACGAGGGCAGGGGACTGGACTGGATGACCTCTGGAAGTCCCTACCAGCCCTAGAATCTATGCAACTATGACTAAATGCTCTGCAAGTGTAGTTCTAACATTGAGTGTTTTCCCTAGATTCTTGTGGTCCTTTGACATGGCACTGCTGCTAGTTCCTGTCGCCTCTCTATCTCCTGCTTCCCAATCTGCTCAGAGCTGTCCACGTTTCTGTGGCACAGCCTCTTCTTCCCAGAGGCCCAGGAGATCCACGATCTCCTGTTTACTCCAAGCTGGAGTGCACGTGGCGAGCATCTTCGGCTAGGCAGTTGCACACAGAAGTGGAGAAATGCTAGGGAGACAGTCGAGAAAAATAGTTGTGGCACTTTAACGAGGCAGGGGGCATTCTGGTCTCTGTGATCCCTGGACAATGGAGTTTGCATTTTGACTAGAGCTGTCAGTGTCAGGCACTGGAGGACAGCTGCTGGAGGATTGTTAGGGCTGACAAAGGTAATGCAGCAGCTACACTTGTGCTGCATTGAACTGGGTACATTGACCATGGGTCAACGCCGCTTGGGGCGGTGGTGTTACTGTGCTGCTGTAATGGCGTGCGTGCATCAGTGAGAGAGACACTTATGTGTCATCTAGGTCGACAGAAAACAGCTTCATCAGCCTAACTTTTTAGTGTACACCAGACCTAAGTGCTTATTTTCGATGGTAGTACAACAGCGTCTCACCAAAAAAATTCTACATCTGTTTTCCTGGCAATTATTTGCAGTGCTACATAACTAAGATTTTTTTCTCTCTTAATAATCTCAACAATCTGATTACTTTATTTGACAATACATCAAAATACAGTTCTGCTTGAAGAAACAGGTCATCCTACAGCTGCGTCAATATATGCAGAAGTTGAATTCATGTTTACATTTGAGTGCTTGCCCCATGCAGGCAGAAACAGTGCGCACAAACGCAGCTATTTTGCTTTTCAACAAACTGTAAAACTTGTAAAGAGAAAAAAGCAATGCAGACACCTAAAATGACTTCTTTCAATTGAGTTTAAATAGTTTTCTAAATAGGTGATAAAGATGTCAAACACACATGCAATTCTACATGCCGATAGGTTGCAAAGTTTAGCCTCCAATCTAAGTGAGTGGCCCGCAGGAAGATGTATGCTAAGCACCTTAAGAAAGACCAGGTGGAGCTATGCCGGCAGAGGGGGCTGCGCATTGGGAGGTACACCAAAGACCAGCTAATTGCCCAGCTGGAGGAGAAGGATCCCTTGGGTGAATCGAGCCCTGTCCCAGAGGGAAGCCGCCCAGCAGATGCAGTGTGGGCCCCAGGACTGACATGGCTGGGAGGGGCCAGACTGCAGCCGAGGACACCCCGAGACCCTTCCCACCTATACCTACTGAGGGCACCCTGAGCCCGGCGGCCAGCAGGGGATCGTCCCGGCAGAGCTCCCCGTCCCTGGAACGGATGCGGTTGGAATATGACAGGGAGGCGCTCGAGTTAAGGAGGCAAACACTGACGGAGCGGGAGAACCAGCGTAAACACGAGGGGAACAAGCGCCAGCATGAGCTGGAACTGGCCCGGCTGAGGAGCAGCGAGGCCCCGGCTACGGTGAGTGACGGGGGACCCAAGCCTACAAAAAGCTTTGCTAAGGGCTTCCTGGCCCAGCGAGCTGCAAAGGGTTGATCCTGCAGACAGGATCCCATTTCTCACCACATATGGGACTCCACAGCCGTGGACGTGCACAGCCGAATGAAAGGGGCGGTGTCAGGGAGTGTGGGGGAGTCCGGCCCTTCACCCCTCTTCCTGGGACTCACAGTGACTCTCAGCCAGCCAGTGAAACAGAGGGTTTATTGGACAACAGGAACACAGGATACAGCGGGGCTCGTGTTCAGAGCCAGGACCCCTCAATCTGGCCTTTCTGGGGGTTCAGGGTGTTTGGATTCCAGCATAAGATCCCCCTGAAATCCCACCCCCCAGCCCCAAACCGAAAACTGACCTAACCCTCTCCACTCAGCTCCTTTTCCTTTGTCTAGCTCCCTGGGCAGCGGTGTTGACCTCCCCTCCCCCCTGCCTAGCTCATGTTACAGGCTGAATACTTGTCCCTCACCTAAAATCCTCCCTGGCTCTCCCATCTCCAACACAGACACCCATCTCCCACACAGACAGCCCCTACTCCATCACAGGCGGAGGCAGGGGACTATGAACTGTTCAAACAGGCCCTGCTGCGCGAGTTTGGGCTGACTCCCGAGATGTACCGGGAGAGGTTCCGGAGTCAGTATAAAACCCCAGAGGTCTCATATCTGCAACTAGCCGTCCGCGGGGCACAGACGAAGGGAGACGTGATTAAACTGCTGGTACTGGAGCAACTGTATGAGGGGTGCCCATCCGACCTGAGGCTGTGGTTGAGGGACCAAAAGCCAGAGAACCCACGACATGCAGGGCGGCTGGCTGATGACTTTGTGAAGAGCCGGTCGTGGGTGGCAGGGAGGAGTCCCAACGGAACAGGCTCGCCACGATGAAGCGAGAGAGTCATCCTGGGACCTCCCAAAGGGGGAATAGGGAGAACCCCCCTCCCAAGGGGAACGCCCAGCGTCAGGGACAACCCCCCTACTCGAGGGGACCAATGGGACATGAGCTGCTATCAATCTGGCCAGAGGGGGCCAAATCTGGTCCCAGTGCCCCAGGCTCAAAGACAGACTGAGCAGACCGACCCCCACACCGGTTTAACTTGGTAGAGACCGAGTCGGATGAGGGGCAGCGTTCGCAGGAAAGCGGGGGCTGGCCACACGCCACCTGCAAAGGAGGGACGAGGGCCCCAGGTCAGCTCCTCTGAGGGGCTGGATGCTCCAGGCTCCGAGTTTTGGGTTTACAGTGTGGTGTACGGGGCTACCCCTCCGGAAAGAGTACCTTGTTTCCCTGGAGGTAGATGGGAGGAAGGTCACTGGGTACTAGGACACGGGCGCAGAGGTGATGCTGGCCCGGCCCGGGGTGGTGGCCCCAGATCGGATGGTGCCCAACACCTACCTGACCGTGAGGGGTGTGAGCGGCACCCCATTCAAGGTGCCTGTGGCAAGGGTACACCTGAAGTGGGGGGCCAAGGAGGGCGCCAAGGACGTGGGGGTACACCCCCATTTGCCCACGGAGGTGTTAATGGGGGGCGACCTTGAGGGCTGGCCAAGCAACGCCCGGGGTGCCCTGGTTCGTGACCCGTAGTCAGAGTCGACGCAGGACACTGCGGTCTGACAACGGTGAAGGTACTCTGCCTGAGGCGCAGGACCCTAACCTGGTGGGGAGGGAACGCCCAGAGACACGGCCCAGAGAGGTTGAGAGAGCAGGTCCCCATCCCTGTCCCAGCTGCTGAGTTCCAGGCCGAGTTGCAGAAAGATCCCTCCTTGCGGAAGCCAGGGGACCTGGCCGACCTCAGTGGGGGACAGACCATGAGGAGAGGTTGCAAGGAGAGGTTCCGGTGGGAGAAGGGGTTCCTGTACCGAGAATGGGCTCCCCCCGGGGATGTGGAGTCATGGGGGATCAGGAGGCATCTGGTGGTTCCCCAAAAGTTTTGCCAGAAGCTACTGTACCCGGCCCATGACATCCCCCTCGCCGGGCACCAGGGAAACTGGCGTACCAGGCAGAGGCTGCTACAGAACTTTTACTAGCCTGGGTTCTTTACCCATGTTCGACAGTATTGACAATCCTGTGACCCCTGCCAGCGGGTGGGGAAGGCCCGGGACAAGGGGAAAGCAGCTCTGAGGCCTTTGCCCATCATAGAAGAACCTTTCCAGAAGGTGGCCATGGACCTCTCAGCAAGGCAACCTGGTCAGGGAAGAAATACCTCCTGGTGGTGGTAGATTTCGCCACTCGCTACCCCGAGGCGGTGGCCTTGTCCTCTATTGAAGCAGATACTGTGCCAGAGGCGCTGCTGACGATTTTCAGCCGGGTGGGGTTCCCCAAGGAAGTCTTAACGGACCAGGGCTCCAACTTCATGTCGACCCTGCTCCAGTCCCTGTGGGAGAAATGTGGGGTCCGGCACAACTGGGCCTCAGCGTATCACCACCAGTCCAATGGGCTGGTGGAAAGGTTCAACGGGACGCTAAAGATGATGCTAAAAACATTTATGAACCAGCACCCACAGGACTGGGACAAGTACCTACCTCACCTGCTGTTTGCATTAATGGAGGTACCCCAGGAATCTACCGGGTTTTCGCCTTTCAAACTGCTATATGGAAGGCGGGTAAGGAGGCCCCTGGACCTGATGCGAGATGAATGGGAGGGGAAGGCCGCATCCTGACGGGAAAGACTTGCCGAGTTCATGGGCCTGCCCATGGACAATCTGGTCCGAGCCCAGAGGAAGCAGAAGGCCTGGTACGACCGCACGGTGTGGGCCCGCGCCTTTGCCACTGGGGATCAAGTGATGGTTCTCATCCCCGTGAGGAAAAACAAACTCCAGGCTGCCTGGGAAGGGCCCTTCATAGAATCATAGAATCATAGAATCATAGAATTCAAGATCAGAAGGGACCATTATGATCATCTAGTCTGACCTCCTGCAAGATGCAGGCCACATAAGCCGATCCACCCACTCCTTAGCAAGCGACTCCTGCCCCATGCTTCGGAGGAAGGCGAAAAACCTCCAGGGCCATTGCCAATCTTCCCTGGAGGAAAATTCCTTCCCGACCCCAAATATGGCGGTCAGCTGAACCCCGAGCATGCGGGCAAGACTCTCCAGCCAAACCCTCTGGAAAAGGTTAAATCATACCATTGACCCATTGTACTATTTACCAGTGTGGCACTTAATTGACCTATTGACTAAGCCCGTTATCCTATCATACCATCCCCTCCATAAACTTATCTAGCTTAATCTTAAAGTCATGGAGGTCCTTCGCCCCCACTGTTTCCCTCGGTAGGCTGTTCCAGTATTGCACTCCCCTGATGGTTAGAAACCTTCGTCTAATTTCAAGCCTGAATTTCCTGACTGACAGTTTATATCCGTTTGTCCTCGTGTCCACATTAGCACTGAGCTGAAATAATTCTTCTCCTTCCTGGTATTTATCCTCTGATATATTTAAAGAGTGTAATCATATCTCCTCTTATCCTTCTTTTGGTTAAGGAAAACAAACCGAGCTCCTCAAGTCTCCTTTCATACGAAAGGCCTTCCATTCCACGGATCATTCTAGTGGCCCTTCTTTGTACCCGTTCTAGTTTGAATTCATCCTTCTTAAACATGGGAGACCAAAACTGCACACAATACTCCAAATGAGGTCTCACCAACGCCTTATATAACGGGACTAGCACCTCCTTATCCCTACTAGAAATACCTCGCCTAATGCAACCCAAGACCGCATTAGCTTTTTTAACGCCACATCACATTGCCTACTCATAGTCATCCTGCGATCAACCAGGACTCCTAGGTCCTTCTCCTCCTCCGTTACTTCCAACTGGTGTGTCCCCAGCTTATAACTAAAGTTCTTGTTAGACATCCCTAAATGCATAACCTTACACTTCTCACTATTGAATTTCATCCTGTTACTAATACTCCAGTTTACAAGGTCATCTAAATCTCCTGGAGAATATCCCGATCCTCTTCCGAATTGGCAATACCCCCCAACTTGGTGTCATCCGCAAACTTTATCAGCCCACTCCTACTCTTGGTTCCCAGGTCAGCAATAAATAGATTGAATAAAATCGGACCCAAAACCGAGCCTTGAGGAACTCCACTGGTAACCCTCCAACCGGACAGTTCCCCTTCAATACTACCCTCTGCAGTCTCCCCTTTAACCAGCTCCTTATCCACCTCTGGATTTTCATTTCGATCCCCATCTTTTCCAATTTAACCAGTAATTCTTCATGCGGTACCGTATCAAACGCCTTACTGAAATCCAGATATATTAGATCCACCGCATTTCCCTTGTCTAAAAAATCTGTTACTTTCTCAAAGAAGGAGATCAAGTTGGTTTGGCACGATCTACCTTTCGTAAATCCATGCTGTAATCTATCCCAGTTGCCATCGGCCTCATGCTCCGGAACCACTCTCTCTTTTAAGATTTTTTCCATGACTTTGCATACTACAGATGTTAGACTAACAGGCCTATAATTCCCCGGGTCACTTTTTTCCCCTTCTTGAATATAGGAACTACATTAGCTAATCTCCAGTCAGTCGGTACAATCCCCGAATTTAGGGATTTATTAAAGATTATCGCTAACGGGCTAGCAATATCCCTCGCCAATTCCCTTAATATTCTAGGATGAAGATTATCCGGGCCCCCTGATTTGCTTCCGTTAAGCTGTTCAAGTTTGGCTTCTACCTCAGATACCGTAATGTCTACCCCCATATCTTCATTCCCATCGGTCCCTCTATCACTATTCCTTAGCCCTTCAAGGTTGTCAAGCAACTAAATGAGGTAAACTATGTGGTGAAGCTGTCTAACCGGGCTCATCACCGCCGGGTGTACCATGTGAATCTGATGAAGCCATACGATGACAGGGGAAATATGGTGTTGGCCATGTGTGGACACTGGGAGGAGCAGGGAGAGGACCTTTAGTGGATCTGTTCCCGGGGACAAAAGCTGGTTCCCCCCTGGAGGCGATTCCCCTCTCTGATCAGCTGACCCTGGCCCAGCAGGCTGAGATCAGAGGTGTGCTGCATCCAGGGGTGACTCTAGACCCCAGCGCGCCAAGCAGGCGCGTGGGGTGGCCCTTTCCCGGGGGGGGCGGCATTTGGTTCCGGTTGAGCTCCCGCAGGCATGCCAGTGGCAGGTCCACCGGAGCCCGGGACGAGTGGACCTGCCGCAGGCATAACTGCGGCGGGTCTCCTCTTCCCGCGGCTCCGAGTGAGCTCCCGCCGTCATGCCGGCGGCAGGTCCGCTGTCCCGGCTTCGTGGATCTGCCGCCGCATGCCGGCAGGAGCTCAACCGAGCCGCGGGAAGCGGGCCCCCGCCGCGGGACCGGGAAAGGGCGGCGCAGCGCACCGCGCTGCTTGGGGCAGCGTGATTTCTAGAGCCGCCCCTGGCTGCATCTGTACCGACAGCTGTTTTCCAACCAGCCTGGATGCACTAATTTGACTGGAGACCGGGTCACACCCCCTATAAGATGCCCCCCTTTTCAAGTCACTGGAAAAACTGCCCAGGACCTAGAAAGAGAGGTCAGGGACATGCTGGCCTTGGGCCTTGCCAGTGGTGCTGGTTCCCAAGAAGGACGGGTCGATCCGGTTCTCTGTGGACTATCGAAAGCTCAATGCCATCACTGTATTGGATGCCTACCCCATGCCCAGGAGAGCTCGGTACCTCACCACCATGGATCTTACTAAGGGCTACTGGCAAGTGCCGCTGGACGCAGATGCCAGGCTGAAATCGGCCTTTATAACCCCTCTGGGGCTCTACGAGTTTCTGACCCTGCCCTTCGGCCTCAAGGGAGCGCCGGCCACCTTCCAGCACCTGGTGGATCAGCTACTGATCCACCGGGAGAGAGTCATCCTGGGACCTCCCAAAGGGGGAATAGGGAGAGGCCCCCTTCCAAGGGGAACGCCCAGCGTCAGGGACAACCACCCGACTCGAGGGGACCAACGGGACATGAGCTGCTATCAATCTGCCCAGAAGGGGCCACATCTGGTCCCAGTGCCCCAGGCTCAAAGACAGACTGAGCAGACCGAGCCCCACACCGGTTTAACTTGGTAGAGACCGAGTCGGATGAGGGGCAGCATTCGCAGGAAAGCGGGGGCTGGCCACACGCCACCTGCAAAGGAGGGATGAGGGCCCCAGGTCAGCTCCTCTGAGGGGCTGGATGCTCCAGGCTCCGAGTTTTGGGTTTACAGTGTGGTGTATGGGGCTTACCCCTCCGGAAAGAGTACCTTGTTTCCCTGGAGGTAGATGGGAGGAAGGTCACTGGGTACTGGGACACGGGCGCAGAGGTGATGCTGGCCCGGCCCGGGGTGGTGGCCCCAGATCGGATGGTGCCCAACACCTACCTGACCGTGAGGGGTGTGAGCGGCACCCCATTCAAGGTGCCTGTGGCAAGGGTACACCTGAAGTGGGGGGCCAAGGAGGGCGCCAAGGACGTGGGGGTACACCCCCATTTGCCCACGGAGGTGTTAATGGGGGGCGACCTTGAGGGCTGGCCAAGCAACGCCCGGGGTGCCCTGGTTCGTGACCCGTAGTCAGAGTCGACGCAGGACACTGCGCTCTGACAACGGGGAAGGTACTCTGCCCGAGGCGCAGGACCCTAACCTGGTGGGGAGGGAACGCCCAGAGACACGGCCCAGAGATGTTGAGAGAGCAGGTCCCCATCCCTGTCCCAGCTGCTGAGTTCCAGGCCGAGTTGCAGAAAGATCCCTCTTTGCGGAAGCCAGGGGACCTGGCCGACCTCAGTGGGGGACAGACCATGAGGAGAGGTTGCAAGGAGAGGTTCCGGTGGGAGAAGGGGTTCCTGTACCGAGAATGGGCTCCCCCCGGGGAAGTGGAGTCATGGGGGATCAGGAGGCAGCTGGTGGTTCCCCAGAAGTTTTGCCAGAAGCTACTGTACCCGGCCCATGACATCCCCCTCGCCGGGCACCAGGGAATCTGGCGTACCAGGCAGAGGCTGCTACAGAACTTTTACTAGCCTGGGTTCTTTACCCATGTTCGACAGTATTGACAATCCTGTGACCCCTGCCAGCGGGTGGGGAAGGCCCGGGACAAGGGGAAAGCAGCTCTGAGGCCTTTGCCCATCATAGAAGAACCTTTCCAGAAGGTGGCCATGGACCTCTCAGCAAGGCAACCTGGTCAGGGAAGAAATACCTCCTGGTGGTGGTAGATTTCGCCACTCCCTACCCCGAGGCGGTGGCCTTGTGCTCTATTGAAGCAGATACCGTGCCAGAGGCGCTGCTGACGATTTTCAGCCGGGTGGGGTTCCCCAAGGAAGTCTTAACGGACCAGGGCTCCAACTTCATGTCGACCCTGCTCCAGTCCCTGTGGGAGAAATGTGGGGTCCGGCACAACTGGGCCTCAGCGTATCACCACCAGTCCAATGGGCTGGTGGAAAGGTTCAACGGGACGCTAAAGATGATGCTAAAAACATTTATGAACCAGCACCCACAGGACTGGGACAAGTAACTACCTCACCTGCTGTTTGCATTAATGGAGGTACCCCAGGAATCTACTGGGTTTTCGCCTTTCAACTGCTATATGGAAGGCAGGTAAGGAGGCCCCTGGACCTGATGCGAGACGAATGGGAGGGGAAGGCCGCATCCTGCCGGGAAAGACTTGCCGAGTTCATGGGCCTGCCCATGGAGAATCTGGTCCGAGCCCAGAGGAAGCAGAAGGCCTGGTATGACAGCACGGCGTGGGCACGCGCCTTTGCCACTGTTGATCAAGTGATGGTTCTCATCCCCGTGAGGAAAAACAAACTCCAGGCTGCCTGGGAAGGTCCCTTCAAGGTTGTCAAGCAACTAAATGAGGTAAACTATGTGGTGGAGCTGTCTAACCGGGCTCATCACCGCGCTGTACCATGTGAATCTGATGAAGCCATACGATGACAGGGGAAATATGGTGTTGGCCGTGTGTGGACATTGGGAGGAGCAGGGAGTGGATCTGTTCCCGGGGACAAAAGCTGGTTCCCCCCTGGAGGCGATTCCCCTCTCTGATCAGCTGACCCTGGCCCGGCAGGCTGAGATCAGAGGTGTGCTGCATCTGTACCGACAGCTGTTTTCCAACCAGCCTGGATGCAGTAATTTGACAGTCCACAGGGTGGAGACCGGGTCACACCCCCTATAAGATGCCCCCCTTTTCAGGTCACTGGAAAAACTGCCCAGGACCTAGAAAGAGAGGTCAGGGACATGCTGGCCTTGGGCCTTGCCAGTGGTGCTGGTTCCCAAGAAGGACGGGTCGATCCGGTTCTCTGTGGACTATCGAAAGCTCAATGCCATCACTGTATTGGATGCCTACCCCATGCCCAGGAGAGCTCGGTACCTCACCACCATGGATCTTACTAAGGGCTACTGGCAAGTGCCGCTGGACGCAGATGCCAGGCTGAAATTGGCCTTTATCACCCCTCTGGGGCTCTACGAGTTTCTGACCCTGCCCTTCGGCCTCAAGGGAGCGCCGGCCACCTTCCAGCACCTGGTGGATCAGCTACTGAGGGGGATGGAAAGTTTTGCCGTGGCATATATTGACGACATCTGCGTCTTCAGCCAGACCTGGGAGGAACACGTGTCCCAGGTTAAACAGGTGCTGGACTGACTCTGAGAGGCTGGGGATGGCAGAAGTATCTTACCTGGGCCATCGGGTGGGGAGCGATTGCCTAGAGCCGGAACCAGCCAAGGTGGAGGTGATCAGAGACTGGCCCGCTCCCCAAACCAAGAAGCAGGTCCAAGCCTTTATCGGGATGGCGGGGTACTATCGAAGGTTCGTGCCCCACTTTAGCGCCATAGCCATCCCCATCACTGAGCTGTGCAAGAAGGGGAAGCCAGACAAGGTGGTCTGGACCGAGGAGTGCCAGCAGGCTCTCCGGGCGCTGAAGGAGGCTCTGGTTAGTGGCCCAATACTGGCAAACCCAGATTTTGACATGCCCTTTATGGTGTTCACTGATGCCTCAGACACGAGACTGGGGGAGGTGTTGATGCAGGAGGAGGAAAAGGGGGAGAGACGCCCCTTCGTGTACCTGAGCAAGAAGTTGCTACCCCGGGTGCAGAACTACGCGGCCATCGAGAAGGAATGCCTGGCCATGGTGTGGGCCCTTAAGAAACTGGAGCCATATCTCTTTGGGCGCCACTTCACCGTGTACACCTACCATTCTCCCCTGACCTGGCCGCACCAGATGAAAGGAGCCAACGCCAAGCTCCTGAGGTGGAGCCTGCTCCTGCAGGACTATGACATGGACGTGGTTCATGTGAAGGGAAGTGCCAACCTGATAGCGGATGCGCTGTCCCGGAGAGGGGGCCCTGAACTTCTCCGGGTCACCGGGCAGAGTGACCCCGCTCAGTTCAGTCTCGAAGGGGGGAGAGATGTGCTGGAGTAGGGGCTGTCTGTGTGGGGGTTGGGAGAGACGGGGAGGACTTTAGGTGAGGGACAGGTATTCGGCCTGTAACCTGAGCTAGGCACGGGTGAGGAGAGGTCAACACCTCTGCCCGGGGAGCTAGACAAAGGAGAGAGCCGAGTGGAGAGGGGGAGTCAGTTTCGGTTTGGGACTGGGTGGTGGGAGTTCAGGGAATCCTACACTGGGATCCAAGCGCCCTGAACCCCAGAAGGGCCAGATTGAGAGGTCCTGGCTCTGAACACTAGCTCTGCTGTAGCCTGTGCTCCTGTTGTTCAATAAACCTTCTGTTTTACAGGCTGGCTGAGAGTCCCTGTGAGTCCCAGGAAGAGGGGTGCAGCCTGGACTGCCCCACACTCCGTGACAGTCTCCAACACCTTCAGTTGGCACCTTTGCAGAGGAGGGGCCCAGGCCATCAGTTGCTAGGAGACAGAGTGTCAGGCATTTAAGTGCACTGGTCTCTTGCTTTGCTAGATACTTAAGAACTGCACTGAGGCACCAACACAGCATTAACAGACCCCCAGTAAGAACAGTCCCCCTTCGTCACATCTCTCCCCCCTTCGAGACCGAACTGAGTGACCTGGGGAAGTTTGAACCCACCTACATTCCCATGGATGCCCCAGGATCCCCCAGTTATGGGGGAAGAGTTACCCCAGGCCATTCCAGTTTCCTGCCCCCCTTTAGGTCGGGGGGACTCAAGGGCACTCGCAGTTGGCAGGTGGAAAGGCTTATGCAGCCCAGGGCTTTTCGTCACTCCAATACCCGTGGGGTTCAAGCTGGCCTGGGGTCTTCTCCCCGCGTTCCAGTCTGGGGGTGTGTGATTTGGGCTCTCTTGGTTCAGAGCCCGCCTTTTGACCCTTGCCCCCCTCTGGAAAGGCTCCTCTGTGCTGGGCAAGGGTCCTAGATGGGTAAAGACCCCAGGCCAGTAAAAGTTCCGTAGCAGCCTCTGCTGGGTACGCCAGGTTCCCTGGTGCCCTGAGAGGAGGATGTCATGGGCCCAGCACAGCAGTTGGCGGCGATACTTCCAAGGTACCACCAGCTGCCTCCTGATCCCTCCTGACTCCATTTTCCCTGGGTGAGCCCATTCTCGGTACAGGAACCCCTTCTCCCACAGGAACCTTTTCCAGCAACCTCTCCACATGGTTGGCCAGGTCCCTTATTTTCCGCAAGGAGGGATCTTTCTGCACCTCGGCCTGGAACTCAGCAGCTGGGACAGGGATGGGGATTTGCTCTCTCACACTGTCTGGGTCTGAGGCCGCAGCCTCTCTGAGCCGTGTCTCTGGGTGTTCCCTCCCCACCAGGTTGGGGCCTGCGCCTCGGGCAGAGTACCGTCCCCATTGTCAGAACGCAGTGCCCTGCGTCGACTCTGATTCCGGGTCACGACCAGGGCACCCTGGTGTTACTTGGCCAGTCCTCAAGGTCCCCCCCCCATTAACACCTCTGTGGGCAAATGTGGGTGTACCCCCACATCCTTGGGGCCCTCCTTGGCCCCCCACTTCAGGTGTACCTCACCACGGGAACCTTGAATGGGGTCCCGCTCACACCCCTCAGGGGCAGGTAGGTGTTGGGCACCATCCAATCTGGGGCCACCACCCCGGGCCGCGCCAGCGTCACCTCTGCGCCCGTGTCCCAGTACCCAGTGACCTTCATCCCATCTATCTCCAGGGGAACAAGGCACTCTCTCCGGAGGGGCAGCCCTGTGCCCACCCTGTAAACCCAAAACTCGGAGCCTGGAGCATCCAGCCCCCCAGAGGAGCTGACCTGGGGCCCTCCTCCCTCCTTCCCAGGTGGAACGCTGCCAGCCCCCCTTTCCTGGGAATGTTGCCTCTCATCCGACTGGGTCTTTACCCAGTCAACCCTCTGTGGGTTGAGTCTGCTCGGTCTGTCCCTGAGCTTGGGGCATTGGGCCCATATGTGGCCTCGTTGGCCACATTGATAGCAGCCCATGTCTCGTGGGTCCCCTCGAGTGGGTCGGATGGACCTGACGCTGGATGTTCCCCTTTGGTGGGGGGTCTCCATAGGCCCCTGCTGGGAGGTCCCATGGTGACTTTCTCGCTGCGTTGAGGCAGGCCTGCTCCTTCGAGACTTCTCCCTGCTATTCCCTGCCAGACTGTCCACAAATTGGTCGACCAGCTGGCCTGCGTGCTGCGGGTTCTCAGGCTCCTGGTCCATCAACCACAGCCTCAGGTCAGACGGGCACTGCTCATACAGGTGCTCCAGTATGTATAGGTCAAGCATGTCCTCTTTAGTTTGGGCCCCAGCTGTTCACTTTTGGGCATACCCCTTCGCCTGGTTGACCAGTTGTAGGTATGGGACCTCACGGGTTTTATGTTGTTCCAGAACCTCTTCCTGTACATCGCAGGAGTCAGCCCAAACTCGTGGAGCAGGGCCTGTTTGAACAGTTCATAGTCCCCTGACTCCGCCCCTTTCATTCGGCTGTACACCTCCACGGCTGTGGAGTCCAATAAGGGGGTTAGAAACGGGATCCTGTCTGCCGGGTCAACCCTGTGCAGCTCGCAGGTATTCCCAAAGGCCGTCAGGAAGGTATCTATGTCCTCCCGCTCCTTACGCCGGGCCAGGAAGCCTTTAGCAAAGATTTTTGTAGGCTTGGGTCCCACCTCGCTCACCGTAGCCGGGGCCCCGCTGCTCCTCAGCCGGGCCAGTTCCAGCTCATGCTGGCGCTGGTTCTCCTCGTGTTTATGCTGGTTCTCCCGCTCCTTCAGTTCTTGCCTCCTCAACTCCTCTGTCATATTCCAACCGCATCTGTTCCAGGGACGGGCAGCTCTGCCGGGACGATCCCCTGCTGGCCGCCGGGCTCAGGGTGCCCTCAGTATTCACTGGGCTTCCGCCAACCCCTCCCCTAGGTATAGGTGGGCAGGGTCTCGGAGTGTCCTCGGCAGCAGTGTGGCCCCTCCCAGCCATGTCAGGCCCCGCGGCCCACACTGTATCTGTTGGGCGGCTTCCCTCTGGGACAGGGCTCGGTTCACCCAAGCGATCCTTCTCCTCCAGCTGGGCAATTAGCTGGTCTTTAGTGGACCTCCCAATGCGCAGCCCCCTCTGCCTGCACAGCTCCACCAGGTCTTTCTTAATGTGCTTAGCATGTATCTTCCTGCTGGCCACTCACCGGCGTGTGCTCTCAGCTTCCCACCGGTTCCAGGGAGACCCCTCCTGCACCAGCCCTTCTTCAGGTCACTCCCTCTAGGCCAGGGTCGTGCTGCAGAGTTCTCCGCCCCTGGGACTGCTCCTGCAATCCCCCGGGGACCCTGTTACTGCAAAGTCCTTTCCGCTGGTCACACGCTCCCGGGGTTAATTGCCTCCTGAAATCGCCCCTTCGTTTTACTGCTCCCTAGTAACTTACTGCAGGAAGCGCCCTCCACGGGGTGCAGTACATTCCGCCCCTGCCACCAGCTGTCACGGAGTGTGGGGGAGTCAGCGTCCTGCACCCCCAGCTTCCTGCGATTCACCAGGACTCTCAGGGACAGACCGAGCAGACCCAACCTGCAGAGGTTTGACTGGGTAAAGACCCAGTTGGATAAGGGGCAACATTCCCAGGAAAGGGGGGCTGGCAGCGTTCCACCTGGGAAGGAGGGAGGAGGGCCCCAGGTCAGTTCCTCTTGGGGGGCTGGATGCTCCAGGCTCCGAAGTTTGGGTTTACAGGATGGGCACGGGAAAGCCCCTCCGGATAGAGTGCCTTGTTCCCCTGGACGTAGATGTGAGGAAGGTCACTGGGTACTGGGACACGGGCGCAGCCAGTAAAGCAGGTGGTTTATTCAGATGCCAGGAACACAGTGCAACACAGGTCTTGCAGGCACAGAGAACCAGATCCCTGCTGTTAGGCCCATCTTGGGGCCCCAGGAGCCCCACAGCCCCATTGCGAGATCAGAGCCCTGTCTGTCCTACCCTTCCTCCCCGAGCCAGCTCCAGTCTCCCCAACTCCCTCCAGTCCCTCCTCTCTGCTCAGCTCCTTTCCCCGGCCAGGAGGTCACCTGATCTCTTTGTCTCCAACACCTTCAGTTGGCACCTTTGCAGAGGAGGGGCCCAGGCCAGCAGTTGCTAGGAGACAGAGTGTCGGGCACTTAGGTGCACTGGCCTCTTGCTTTGCTACATACTTAAGAACTGCAGAGGGGACACTGAGGCTCCAACACAGCATTCACAGACCCCAGTAGGAAGAGTCCACCTTTGTCAGAAGTGTTGCGGAGCCCTAGCAGTGGTGATGCCGGGAGAACAGGACCGCGGGGTTTGGGGGGGCTCTGTCCGGGGTAGCGGGGCTCTCTCTGGGGTGTCCGGGCACCGGGGCGCCGGAGTTGTGGGGCTCCTGCCGGGAGAGTGGGACCACAGAGTGACGGGATCTGGCTGGGGTGTCGGGGCCCTGGGCCTCCAGCAAGGAGAGTGGGCCTGCGGAGTTGCGTGGTTCTGGCGGGGGAGCGGATCCGCGGGACTTGCCGCGCTCAGCTGGGACAGCCGGATCGCTGGGATGCGGAGCTCCGGCCGGGGGAGCGTGACCAAGGAGTTGCGGGGCTGCTGCCAGGAGAGCGGGACTCCATGGTTGCGGGCTCCTGCCAGAAGAGCGGGGGTGCGGGGTTGCCGGGGGATCGCGATTTTGCGGGGCTCCGGTCCGGCGAGTGGGGCTACAGGGTTGTGGGGCTCTGAGTGGAGAGAGTGGTTGCTGCACTTGGTCTGGGGAGTGGGACCGCGGGGTTGCAGGGCTCCTGCCGGGAGAGCAGGACCCAGTGTTGCGGGGCTCGGTCTGCGTTAGCCGGGCTCTGTCCGGGTTGGCGGGGCTCTGTCCATCGTGTCGGTGCCCCGGGGCTTCGGCGGCGAGAGTAGGTCTGGGGAGTTGCGGACTCCATCCGGGTGAGCGGGACTACGGGGTGGCAGGGCTCTGGCCGGGAAAGCCGGGCTGCGGGGTTGCCGTGCTCCGGTCTGGGAAATGCAGCCGCGGGACTTGCCGCGCTCGGCCGGGACAGCGGGATCGCGGGGATGCGGAGGTCCGGCCGCAGATGCGGGACCAAGGGTTTGCGGAGATCCGGCCGGGAGAACGGGTCTGCTGGGTTGCGGGGCTCCAGCCTGGGTAGCGGGACGCGGTGTTGCGGCTCTCTGGTCGGGAGAGCGGGGCTGCGGACTTACGGGGTTCCGGCCAGAGAGGGGTCTGCGGGGTTGTGAGCCTCTGACTGGGAGCTCTGGGGTTGCGAGGTTCTGGCGGGGCTCCGGCCGGTGGGAGCGGGATGAAGGGGTGGATTTGCTCCGGTCGGGGAAACGGAGCCGCAGGACTTGCCGTGATTGGCCGGGACAACGGGATCGCGGGGATGCAGAGGTCCGGCCGGGGATGCGGAACCAAGGGGTTGGGGGCCCCGGCCGGGAGCACAGGTCTGCTAGGTTGCGGGGCTCCTGCCGGGAGAGCGGGGCTGCCGGGTTACGGGGTTCCGGACACAGTGCGGGGTTGCGAGCCTCTGACCGAGAGAACGGGGCTGCAGGGCTGCCGGGCTCCGGTCCGGCGACTGGGGGTGGAGGGTTGCGGAGCTCCGGGACAAGAGAGTGGGGCTGCGGGGTTTCTGTACTTGGGCGGGGGAGCGGGACCGCGGGGTTGTGGGGCTCCGGCTGGGAGCTCTGAAGTTGCGAGGTTCTGGCCGGGGGAGAGGGCCGCGGGGATGTGGCGCTACAGCCGGAGGAGCGGGAGAAAGGGGTTTCGGAGCTTGGTCCCGGAGAGCGAGACAATATTGTACCTGTCGCCTATGGTGAAGTCTTACTAATGTGGGACAGCCCGAGAAGAGGGTCTCTGCGACATTTATTGTGGAGATGCACGAAATAGATGTGGTTCTGAAGAGAGACAACTAAGAGGGTTTTGCCACCAAAATAGACTATGGCTGAGAACGTAGCCGGGAAGAGTTCAGAGAGCGCCTGAGGACAAGAAGTGACTATTTCAATGAGTCGCTATAGTAGTGTTTATAGCCTGCTCTGTTAATTCGGAGAGAATTAGAATGGATCACCTCTTTTGTAAAGTCTTTTCTATGTTCTGGACCCCGCGGACCCACCGAGGGAGCGGGATCCACGCTCCTCCGGCCGGCGCGCGACAGGGATGGGGATTTGCTCTCTCACACCGTCTGGGTCTGAGGCCGCAGCCTCTCTGAGCCATGTCTCTGGGTGTTTCCTCCCCACCAGGTTGGGGCCTGCGCCTCGGGCAGAGTACCGTCCCCATTGTCAGAAAGCAGTGCCCTGCGCCGACTCTGATTCCGGGTCACGACCAAGGCACCCCAGGTGTTACTTGGTGTCACGGAGTGTGGGGGAGTCCGGCCCTGCACCCCTCTTCCTGAACTCACAGTGACTCTCAGCCAGCCAGTAAAACAGAAGGTTTATTGAACAACCGGAACACAGGATACAGCCCAGCTTGTGTGCAGAGCCAGGACTCCTCGATCTGGCCTTTCTGGGAGTTCAGGGTGCTTGGATCCCAGCCTAGGATCCCCTGAAAACCACCTCCCAGCTCCCAAAACCGAGGAATGCCTCCACTCCCCCGTTCCCTTTTGTCTACCTCCAGCCAGAGGTGAGACCTCCCCTCCCCCAGGCCAGGCTCATGTTACAGCTGCATACCTGTCTCTGCCTACCAAGCACACAGACAGCCCCTGCTCCTTCACACCTCTCCCCCCTCCGAGACTGAACTGAGCGGGGTCACTGCCCAGTGACCCGGGGAAGTTCGGGGCCCCCTCTCCGGGACAGCGCGTCCGCTATCAGGTTGGCACTTCCCGTCACGTGGACCACGTCCATGTCATAGTCCTGCAGGAGCAGGCTCCACCTCAGGAGCTTGGCGTTGGCTCCTTTCATCTGGTGCAGCCAGGTCAGGGGAGAGTGGTCGGTGTACACGGTGAAGTGGCGCCCAAAGAGATAGGGCTCCAGTTTCTTCAGGGCCCACACCATGGCCAGGCATTCCTTCTCGATGGCCGCGTAGTTCTGCTCCCGGGGTAGCAACTTCTTGCTCAGGTACACGATGGGGTGTCTGTCCCCCTTTTCATCCTCCTGCATCAACACCGCCCCCAGGCCCGTGTCTGAGGCGTCGGTAAACACCATAAAGGGCTTGTCAAAGTTTGGGTTTGCCAGAACTGGGCCTCTGAGCAGAGCCTCCTTCAGCGCCTGGAGAGCCTGCTGGCACTGCTCAGTCCAGACCACCTTGTCTGGCTTCCCCTTCTTGCACAGCTCAGTGATGGGGGCGGCTATGGCGCTAAAGTGGGGCACGAACCTTCGATAGTACCCCGCCATCCCAATAAAGGCCTGGACCTGCTTTTTGGTCTGGGGAGCGGGCCAGTCTCTGATCGCCTCCACCTTGGCCGGTTCCGGCTTTAGGCAGCCGCTCCCACCCGATGGCCCAGGTAAGATACTTCAGCCATTCCCACCTTGCACTTCTCAGCCTTTACGGTTAACCCCGCCTCCCGGAGTCGGTCCAGCACTTGTCTAACCTGGAGCACATGGTCCTCCCAGGTCTGGCTGAAGACGCAGATGTCATCAATATACGCCACGGCAAAACTCTCCATCCCCCTCAGCAGCTGATCCACCAGGCGCTGGAAGGTGGCCGGCGCTCCCTTGAGGCCGAAGGGCAGGGTCAGAAACTCATAGAGCCCCAGGGGTTGATGAAGGCCGATTTCAGCCTGGCATCTGCGTCCAGCGGCACTTGCCAGTAGCCCTTTGTAAGATCCATGGTGGTGAGGTACTGAGCGCCTCCCAGCTTGTCCAGGAGCTCGTCAGGCCTTGGCATGGGGTAGGCATCAGATACAGTGATGGCATTGAGCTTTCGATAGTCCACACAGAACCGGATCGACCCGTCCTTCTTGGGGACCAGCACCACTGGGGAGGCCCAGGGGCTGGCGGACGGCTGAATCACCCCTAAAGCCAGCATGTCCCTGACCTCCCTTTCCAGGTCCTGGGCAGTCTTCCCGGTAACCCGAAAAGGGGAGCAGCGTATCGGGCTGTGTGCCCCAGTCTCCACCCGGTGGACGGTCAAATTAGTGCGCCCAGGTTGGTCGGAAAACAACTGTCGGTACAGTTGCAGCACCCCTCTGATCTCAGCATGCTGAGCCGGGGTCAGTTGATCTGAGAGGGGGATCGCCTCCAGGGGGGAACCAGCCTTTGTCCCTGGGAATAGATCCACTAGAGGGTCATCCCCCGGCTCCTCCCAGTGCCCACACACGGCCAGCACCATATTCCCTCGGTCATAATATGGCTTCATCATATTCACATGGTACACCCGGCGGTGATGAGCCCGGTTCGACAGCTCCACCACATAGTTTACCTCATTTAGTTGCTTGATAACCTTGAAGGGCCCTTCCCAGGCAGCCTGGAGTTTGTTTTTTCTCACGGGGATGAGAACCATCACTTGGTCCCCGGTGGCGAAGGCGCGGGCCCGCGCCGTGCGGTCGTACCAGACCTTCTGCTTCCTCTGGGCTCGGGCCAGATTCTCCCTGGCCAGGCCCATGAGCTCGGTAAGTCTTTCCCGGAAGGTCAGGACATACTCCACCACCGACTCTCCATCGGGAGCGGCCTTCCCCTCCCATTCGTCTCTCATCAGGTCCAGGGGCCCCCTTACCCGCC
This sequence comes from Mauremys reevesii, assembly GCF_016161935.1. Classification (NCBI taxonomy): domain Eukaryota; kingdom Metazoa; phylum Chordata; order Testudines; family Geoemydidae; genus Mauremys; species Mauremys reevesii. Next base: position 20,177,325 of record NC_052634.1, on the reverse strand, counting down.
TTCCATATAACAGTTCGAACGGCGAGAACCCAGTGGATTCCTGGGGTACCTCCCTGTACGCAAACAGCAGGTGAGGTAAGTACTTGTCCCAGTCCTGTGGGTGTATGAATGTTTTTAGCATCATCTTTAGCGTCCCATTGAACCTCTCCACCAGCCCGTTGGTCTGGGGGTGGTACGCTGAGGCCAAGCTGGGTCGGACCCCACATTTCTCCCACAGGGACTGGAGCAGGGTCGACATGAAGTTGGAGCCCTGGTCCGTTAAGACTTCCTTGGGGAACCCCACCCGGCTGAAAATGGTCAGCAGCGCATCCGCCACGGTGTCTGCTTCGGTAGAGGACAAGGCCACCGCCTTGGGGTAGCGAGTGGCGAAATCTACCACCACCAGGATGTGTTTCTTCCCTGACCGGGTCGCCTTGCTGAGAGGTCCCACCATGTCTATGGCCACCTTCTGGAAAGGCTCTTCTATGATGGGCAAAGGCCTCAGAGCTGCTTTCCCCTTGTCCCGGGCCTTCCCCACCCGCTGGCAGGGGTCACAGGATTGGCAGTACTGCCGGACATGGGTAAAGACCCCAGGCCAGTAAAAGTTCTGTAGCAGCCTCTGCCTGGTGCGCCGGATTCCCTGGTGCCCTGCGAGGGGGATGTCATGGGCCAGGTACAGCAGCTTGTGGCGAAACTTCTGGGGAACCACCAGCTGCCTCCTAATCCCCCATGCCTCCACCTCCCCGGGGGGAGCCCATTCCCGGTACAGGAACCCCTTCTCCCACAGGAACCTCTCCTTGCAACCTCTCCTCATGGTCTGTGCTGCATTGAGGTCAGCCCGGTCCCTGGGCTTCTGCAAGGAGGGATCCTTCTGCACCTCGGCCTGGAACTCAGCAGCTGGGACAGGGATGGGGACCTGCTCTCTCTCACCGGCTGGGTCTGAGGTCGCAGCCTCTCTGGGTCGTGTCTCTGGGCGTTCCCTCCCCGCCAGGCACTCGGGCAGAGTACTTTCCCTGTTGTCAGGGTGCAGAGCCCTGCGCCGACTCTGACTACGGGTCACGACCAGGGTACCCCGGGTATTGCCGGGCCAGGTCTCGAGGTCCCCCCCCATTAGCACCTCTGTGGGCAAATGGGGGTGCACTCCCACATCCTTGGGGCCCTCCTTGACCCCCCACTTCAGGTGCACCCTCGCCACAGGCACCTTGAATGGGGTCCCGCTCACGCCCATCAGGGACAGGTAGGTATCAGGCACCATCCGATTTCGGCCCACCACCTCGGGCCGGGCCAGCGTCACCTCTGCGCCTGTGTCCCAGTACCCAGTGACCTTCTTCCCATCCACCTCCAGGGGAACAAGGCACTCGCTCCGGAGGGGCAGCCCCGTGGCCACCCTGTAGCAGCCCCTTGGGACCGGAGCATCCAGCCCCCCAGAGGCGCTGACCGGGGGCCCTCCTCCCTCCTTCCCAGGTGGGACGCTGCCAGCCCCCCTCCCTTGGGCATGTTGCCCCTCCTCCGATTGGGTCTTTGCAGTCAACCCTCTGCGGGTTGGGTCTGCTTGGTCTGTCTCTGAGCTTGGGGCACTGGGCCCGTATGTGGCCTTGTTGGCCACAGTGAAAGCAGCCCATGTCTCGTGGGTCCCCTCGCGGGGGTCGGGTGGACCTGACGCTGGATGTTCCCCTTTTGTGGGGGTTCTCCAAAGGGCCCCGTTGGGAGGTCCCGTGGTGACTCTCTCTCTGCGTTGAGGCAGGCCTGCTCCCTCGAGACTCCTCCCTGCCATCCCCCGCCCGACTGTCCATGTATTGGTCGGCCAGCCGGCCTGCATGCTGCGGGTTCTCCGGCTTCTGGTCCATCAGCCACTGCTTCAGGTTGGATGGGCACTGCTCATACAGGTGCTCCAGTACAACTAGGTCAAGCAGGTCCTCTCTAGTTTGGGCCCCAGCCGTCCACTTGCGGGCGTACCCCTGCGCCCGGTTGACCAGTTGCAGGTATGTGCCCTCCCGGGTCTTACGTTGACCCCGGAACCTCTTCCGGTACATCTCCGGGGTCAGCCCAAACTCGCGGAGCAGGGCCTCTTTGAACAGGTTGTAGTCCCGCGCCTCCTCCCCTCTCATTCGGCTGTACACCTCCACGGCGGTGGAGTCCAGTAAGGGGGTGAGGCACCGGATCCTGTCTGCAGGGTCAACCTGGTGCAGCTCACAGGCATTCTCAAAGGCCGTCAGGAAGGTGTCTATGTCCTCCCCCTCCTTACGCGGGGCCAGGAAGTTCTTATCAAAGCTCTTTGTAGGCTTGGGTCCCCCTCACTCACCGCAGCCGGGGCCTTACTGTGGTTCAGCTGGGCCATGGCCAGCTCGAATTCACGCTGCTTCTGCCGGTCCTCCATCTCCATCTCCCTCAGTTTGACCTCCCTCTCCAAGTCCAGCCGCCTGTGCTCCACGGAGGCCGAGCGTCGCCGGGATGATCCCCGGCTGGGGTGGCGTCGCGGGACGATCCCCTGCTGGCCGGGGGGGTCACGGTGCCCTCCGTAGCTGGGCTCCTCCTCCCCCTCCCCCTAGGCCTAGGGGTGGGGGGTCTCGAGGAGCCCTCATCCGCCGACTGGCCACTCCCAGCGGGTACAGACACTGGTGCCTGCGCTGCATCTGCCTGGCTGCTTCCCTCAGAGACAGGGACCGGTTCATTCCTGCGATCTCTCTCCTCCAGCCGGGCAATCAGCTGGGCCTTGGTGAGCTTCCCATGGCGCAGCCCCCCCTGCTTGCACAGCTCCACCAGCTCGCACTTGCGCTTCTGGGCATACATCTTCCTGCTGGCCACTCGCAGGCCGGGGTGCTCGCCGCTCCCCACGGGTTCCAGGGGGACCCCTAGTGTGCCAGTCCTTGAGGTCACCACCTCTCTGCCAAGGTCGAGCTGCAGACTCCTCCGCCCCTGGGATCGCTCGCTGTGATCCCCCGGGGGACCCTGTTACTGCAAAGTCCTGCTCTCTGGCCACACTCGCCCAGGGGTTAATCGCCCCTTCGTTTTACTGCTCCCCAGTCACTTACTGCAGGAAGCGCCGTCCACGGTGTGCCGCCGATCCCACCGCTGCCACCAGTTGTCACGGAGTGTGGGGGAGTCCGGCCCTGCACCCCTCTTCCTGAAATCACAGTGACTTTCAGCCAGCCAGTAAAACAGAAGGTTTATTGAACAACCGGAACACAGGATACAGCCCAGCTTGTGTGCAGAGCCAGGACTCCTCGATCTGGCCTTTCTGGGAGTTCAGGGTGCTTGGATCCCAGCCTAGGATCCCCTGAAAACCACCTCCCAGCTCCCAAAACCGAGGAATGCCTCCACTCCCCCGTTCCCTTTTGTCTACCTCCAGCCAGAGGTGAGACCTCCCCTCCCCCAGGCCAGGCTCATGTTACAGCTGCATACCTGTCTCTGCCTACCAAGCACACAGACAGCCCCTGCTCCTTCACACCTGGCCAGTCCTCGAGGTCCCCCCCCCATTAACACCTCTGTGGGCAAATGTGGGTGTACCCCCACATCCTTGGGGCCCTCCTTGGCCCCCCACTTCAGGTGTACCCTCACCACGGGAACCTTGAATGGGGTCCCGCTCACACCCCTCAGGGGCAGGTAGGTGTTGGGCACCATCCAATCTGGGGCCACCACCCCGGGCCGCGCCAGCGTCACCTCTGCGCCCGTGTCCCAGTACCCAGTGGCCTTCATCCCATCTACCTCCAGGGGAACAAGGCACTCTCTCCGGAGGGGCAGCCCCGTGCCCACCCTGTAAACCCAAAACTCGGAGCCTGGAGCATCCAGCCCCCCAGAGGAGCTGACCTGGGGCCCTCCTCCCTCCTTCCCAGGTGGAACGCTGCCAGCCCCCCTTTCCTGGGAATGTTGCCTCTCATCCGACTGGGTCTTTACCCAGTCAACCCTCTGTGGGTTGAGTCTGCTCGGTCTGTCCCTGAGCTTGGGGCATTGGGCCCATATGTGGCCTCGTTGGCCACATTGATAGCAGCCCATGTCTCGTGGGTCCCCTCGAGTGGGTCGGATGGACCTGACGGATGTTCCCCTTTGGTGGGGGTTCTCCATAGGCCCCTGCTGGGAGGTCCCATGGTGATTTTCTCGCTGCGTTGAGGCAGGCCTGCTCCTTCGAGACTTCTCCCTGCTATTCCCTGCCCGACTGTCCACAAATTGGTCGACCAGCTGGCCTGCGTGCTGTGGGTTCTCAGGCTCTTGGTCCATCAACCACAGCCTCAGGTCAGACGGGCACTGCTCATACAGGTGCTCCAGTATGTATAGGTCAAGCATGTCCTCTTTAGTTTGGGCCCCAGCTGTTCACTTGTGGGCATACCCCTTCGCCCGGTTGACCAGTTGTAGGTATGGGACCTCACGGGTTTTATGTTGTTCCGGAACCTCTTCCTGTACATCGCAGGAGTCAGCTCAAACTCGTGGAGCAGGGCCTGTTTGAACAGTTCATAGTCCCCTGACTCCACCCCTTTCATTCGGCTGTACACCGCCACGGCTGTGGAGTCCAATAAGGGGGTTAGAAACGGGATCCTGTCTGCCGGGTCAACCCTGTGCAGCTCGCAGGTATTCCCAAAGGCCGTCAGGAAGGTATCTATGTCCTCCCGCTCTTTACGCTGGGCCAGGAAGCCTTTAGCAGAGATTTTTGTAGGCTTGGGTCCCACCTCGCTCACCGTAGCCGGGGCCCCGCTGCTCCTCAGCCAGGCCAGTTCCAGTTCATGCTGGCGCTGGTTCTCCTCGTGTTTATGCTGGTTCTCCCGCTCCTTCAGTTCTTGCCTCCTCAACTCCTCTGTCATATTCCAACCGCATCTGTTCCAGGGACGGGGAGCTCTGCCAGGACGATCCCCTGCTGGCCGCCGGGCTCAGGGTGCCCTCAGTATTCACTGGGCTTCCACCAACCCCTCCCCTAGGTATAGGTGGGCAGGGTCTCGGGGTGTCCTCGGCAGCAGTCTGGCCCCTCCCAGCCATGTCAGGCCCCGCGGCCCACACTGTATCTGTTGGGCGGCTTCCCTCTGGGACAGGGCTCGGTTCACCCAAGCGACCCTTCTCCTCCAGCTGGGCAATTAGCTGGTCTTTGGTGGACCTCCCAATGCGCAGCTCCCTTTGCCTGCACAGCTCCACCAGGTCTTTCTTAAGGTGCTTAGCATGTATCTTCCTGCTGGCCACTCGCCGGCGTGTGCTCTCAGCTTCCCACCGGTTCCAGGGAGACCCCTCCTGCACCAGCCCTTCTTCAGGTCACTCCCTCTCGGCCAGGGTCGTGCTGCAGAGTCCTCCGCCCCTGGGACTGCTCCTGCAATCCCCCCTGGGACCCTGTTACTGCAAAGTCCTTTGCGCTGGTCACACGCTCCCGGGGTTAATTGCCTCCTGAAATCGCCCCTTCGTTTTACTGCTCCCTAGTCACTTACTGCAGGAAGCGCCGTCCACGGGGTGCAGTACATTCCGCCCCTGCCACCAGCTGTCACGGAGTGTGGGGGAGTCAGTGTCCTGCACCCCCAGCTTCCTGCGATTCACCAGGACTCTCAGGGACAGACCGAGCAGACCCAACCTGCAGAGGTTTGACTGGGTAAAGACCCAGTCGGATAAGGGGCAACATTCCCAGGAAAGGGGGGCTGGCAGCGTTCCACCTGGGAAGGAGGGAGGAGGGCCCCAGGTCAGTTCCTCTTTGGGGCTGGATGCTCCAGGCTCCAGTTTGGGTTTACAGGATGGGCACGGGGCTGCCCCTCCGGATAGAGTGCCTTGTTCCCTGGACGTAGATGTGAGGAAGGTCACTGGGTATTGGGACACGGGCGCAGCCAGTAAAGCAGGTGGTTTATTCAGATGCCAGGAACACAGTGCAACACAGGTCTTGCAGGCACAGAGAACCAGATCCCTGCTGTTAGGCCCATCTTGGGGCCCCAGGAGCCCCACAGCCCCATTGCGAGATCAGAGCCCTGTCTGTCCTACCCTTCCTCCCCAAGCCAGCTCCAGTCTCCCCAACTCCCTCCAGTCCCTCCTCTCTGCTCAGCCCCTTTCCCCGGCCAGGAGGTCACCTGATCTCTTTGTCTCCAACACCTTCAGTTGGCACCTTTGCAGAGGAGGGGCCCAGGCCAGCAGTTGCTAGGAGACAGAGTGTCGGGCACTTAGGTGCACTGGCCTCTTGCTTTGCTAGATACTTAAGAACTGCAGAGGGGACACTGAGGCACCAACACAGCATTCACAGACCCCAGTAGGAAGAGTCCACCTTTGTCACAAGTGTTGCGGAGCCCTAGCAGGGGTGATGCCGGGAGAGCAGGACCGCGGGGTTTGGGGGGGCTCTGTCCGGGGTAGCGGGGCTCTCTCTGGGGTGTCCGGGCACCGGGGCGCCGGAGTTGTGGGGCTCCTGCCGGGAGAGCGGGACCACAGGGTGACGGGATCTGGCTGGGGTGTCGGGGCCCTGGGGCTCCAGCGAGGAGGGTGGGCCTGCGGAGTTGCGTGGTTCTGGCGGGGGAGCGGGACCGCGGGCTTGCGGGGTTCTGGCCGTGGGAGCGGATCCGCGGGACTTGCCGCTCAGCTGGGACAGCCGGATCGCTGGGATGCGGAGCTCCGGCCGGGAGCGGGACCAAGGAGTTGCGGGGCGGCTGCCAGGAGAGCGGGGCTCCATGGTTGCGGGCTCCTGCCAGAAGAGCGGGGGTGCGGGGTTGCCGGGGGATCGTGATTTTGCGGGGCTCCGGTCCGGCGAGTGGGGCTGCAGGGTTGTGGGGCTCTGAGTGGAGAGAGTGGTTGCTGCACATGGTCTGGGGAGTGGGACCGCGGGGTTGCAGGGCTCCTGCCGGGAGAGCAGGACCCAGTGTTGCGGGGCTCGGTCTGCGTTAGCCGGGCTCTGTCCGGGTTGGCGGGCTCTGGCCAGCGTGTCGGTGCCCCGGGGCTTCGGCGGCGAGAGTAGGTCTGGGGAGTTGCGGACTCCATCCGGGTGAGCGGGACTACGGGGTGGCAGGGCTCTGGCCGGGAAAGCCGGGCTGCGGGGTTGCCGTGCTCCGGTCTGGGAAATGCAGCCGCGGGACTTGTCGCGCTCGGCCGGGACAGCGGGATCGCGGGGATGCGGAGGTCCGGCCGCAGATGCGGGACCAAGGGGTTGCGGAGATCCGGCCGGGAGAACGGGTCTGCTGGGTTGCGGGGCTCCAGCCTGGGTAGCGGGACGCGGTGTTGCGGGGCTCTGGTCGGGAGAGCAGGGCTGCGGACTTACGGGGCTCCTGCCGGGAGAGCGGTGCTGCGGGGTTCCGGGGTTCCGGCCAGAGAGGGGTCTGCGGGGTTGTGAGCCTCTGACTGGGAGCTCTGGGGTTGCGAGGTTCTGGCGGGGCTCCGGCCGGTGGGAGCGGGACGAAGGGGTGGATTTGCTCCGGTCGGGGAAACGGAGCCGCAGGACTTGCCGCGATTGGCCGGGACAACGGGATCGCGGGGATGCAGAGGTCCGGCCGGGGATGCGGAACCAAGGGGTTGGGGGCCCTGGCCGGGAGCACAGGTCTGCTAGGTTGCGGGGCTCCTGCCGGGTGAGCGGGGCTGCCGGGTTCCGGGGTTCCGGCCAGAGTGCGGGGTTGCGAGCCTGTGACCGAGAGAACGGGGCTGCAGGGCTGCCGGGCTCCAGTCCGGCGACTGGGGGTGGAGGGTTGCGAGCTCCGGGACAAGAGAGTGGGACTGCGGGGTTTCTGTACTTGGGCGGGGGAGCGGGACCGCGGGGTTGTGGGGCTCTGGCTGGGAGCTCTGAAGTTGCGAGGTTCTGGCCGGGGGAGAGGGCCGCGGGGATGTGGAGCTACAGCCGGAGGAGAGGGAGAAAGGTGTTGCGGAGCTTGGTCCCGGAGAGCGAGACAATACTGTACCTGTCGCCTATGGTGAAGTCTTACTAATGTGGGACAGCCCGAGAAGAGGGTCTCTGCGACATTTATTGTGGAGATGCACGAAATAGATGTGGTTCTGAAGAGAGACAACTAAGAGGGTTTTGCCACCAAAATAGACTATGGCTGAGAACGTAGCTGGGAAGAGTTCAGAGAGCGCCTGAGGACAAGAAGTCCATGTGTGGCAGTGACTATTTCAATGAGTCGCTATAGTAGCCTGCTCTGTTAATTCGGAGAGAATTAGAATGGATCACCTCTTTTGTAAAGTCTTTTCTATGTTCTGGACCCCGCGGACCCACCGAGGGAGCGGGATCCACGCTCCTCCGGCCGGCGCGCGACGGTCCGTACGCGCCCGCTCCCCGGGCAGCTCATTTCGTGACATTTTTCTAGTCCATTTAGCATAGCGCTTTTGAAAAATAAACTACTTCACCGGAGCTTTTTCAAAAGCCTCAAGGAAAGAGCCTTGACAAGGCAACAGCACCCTCTGCTGGTTTCTAGGAAAAACTCTCTCTGTTGTGCAATAAGACTGGCTACAGCAGGGCTCGGCACCGTTTCAGAAGAGGTGTGCCCAGTCTCCACTACCTAGGTGTCTGAGTTTGAGCTGTAACAGCAATCTATGTGTATGCCTACACAGCTATAGAGCCATTTTAATCTAGCTATGGCTAAGCTGCTGCTTGTAATATTAACCTCTCTATCCAGGCCCTTGGAGCTTTGGAAAGAATTAGTCTCTGGAATGAAGTTTCCTAGGCTCATTCTCGTTCCTGACTTTTTAATGCCTTTATTGGAAAAGTCGTCTGTCTTTTTGAGTTCCCCCTTCCTAGTTTCAAAATACGGCTTATTACATTCTTTCTGTTTCTCGAATTCTTTAAAAACAACTTGAGGTATGGAATCTCAGTCGGGACAGGAGTCTTTGAGCAAATCTGCTGTAGAAATGAAGAATTAGTCGGCCAGTGATTTGAAAGACACCCACGCTCGAATCATAGGGCAGCTGCAGACTAGAGCAATGTCCAGGTACGAGGGGACAATTTGAAATGTACGCTCTTTCAGAAAAGGACCTAGAAATGGTTTCAAAGCCTGCAGATAACATCAGCCACAGGTATTGGCGCAGGGTTTTGGTTTTTGCCGTTCTGGAGACAGAGCTCCTCTGCAACTACCTAAAGTTTAGTGTGTGCAGCTGCAATAGCTATCTATCTATCAGCTCATTTTGTGATGGAGAAGGGCTCTCTGTGTGGGGTTGGGAGAGCTGGGGAGGACTTTAGGTGAGGGACAGGTATTCAGCCTGTAACCTGAGCTAGGCGGAGGGCAGGGGAGGTCAACACCTTTGCCAGGGGAGCTAGACAAAGAAAAAGAGCGGAGTGGAGAGGGGATGTCAATTTCGGTTTGGGGCTGGATGGTGGGAGTTCAGGGAATCCTAGGCTGGGATCCAAGCACCCTGAACCCCAGAAAGGCAAAATTGAGAGGTCCTAGCTCTGAACACGAGCTCTGCTGTAGCCTCTGCTCCTGATGTTCAATAAACCTTCTGTTTTACTGGCTGGCTGAGAGTCCCTGTGAGTCCCAGGAAGAGGGGTGCAGCCTGGACTGCCCCACACTCCGTGAAAGTCTCCAACACCTTCAGTTGGCACCTTTGCAGAGGAGGGGCCCAGGCCATCATTATCAGGTATTTAGATGCACTGGCCTCTTGCTTTGCTAGATACTTAACTGCATAGGGGACACTGAGGCACTAACACAGCATTCACAGACCCAAGTAAGAACAGTCCCCCTTCTTCACATCTCTCCCCCCCTTCGACGGACTCCCCCACACTCCGTGACAACTGGTGGTAGCGGTGGGATCTACTGCACCCCGTGGAAGGCGCAGGAGGAGTCCCGGGGCAGACGACTCTGCAGCACGACCCTGGAAGAGAGGGGGGGGTGACCTGAAGAAGGGCTGGTGCACGAGGGGTCTCCCTGGAACCGGTGGGAAGCTGAGAGCACAGGCCGGCGAGTGTCCCGCAGGAAGATGTATGCTAAGCACCTTAAGAAAGACCAGGTGGAGCTATGCCGGCAGAGGGGGCTGCGCATTGGGAGGTACACCAAAGACCAGCTAATTGCCCAGCTGGAGGAGAAGGATCGCTTGGGTGAATCGAGCCCTGTCCCAGAGGGAAGCCGCCCAGCAGATGCAGTGTGGGCCCCAGGGACTGACATGGCTGGGAGGGGCCAGACTGCAGCCGAGGACACCCCGAGACCCTTCCCACCTATACCTAGGGGAGGGGTTGGAGGAAGCCCAGTGAATACTGAGGGCACCCTGAGCCCGGCGGCCAGCAGGGGATCGTCCCGGCAGAGCTCCCCGTCCCTGGAACGGATGCGGTTGGAATATGACAGGGAGGCGCTCGAGTTAAGGAGGCAAACACTGAAGGAGCGGGAGAACCAGCGTAAACACGAGGGGAACAAGCGCCAGCATGAGCTGGAACTGGCCTGGCTGAGGAGCAGCGAGGCCCCGGTTACGGTGAGTGACGGGGGACCCAAGCCTACAAAAAGCTTTGCTAAGGGCTTCCTGGCCCAGCGAGCTGCACAGGGTTGATCCTGCAGACAGGATCCCATTTCTCACCCCATATGGGACTCCACAGCCGTGGACATGCACAGCCGAATGAAAGGGGCGGTGTCAGGGAGTGTGGGGGAGTCCGGCCCTTCACCCCTCTTCCTGGGACTCACAGTGACTCTCAGCCAGCCAGTAAAATAGAGGGTTTATTGGACAACAGGAACACAGGATACAGCGGGGCTCGTGTTCAGAGCCAGGACCCCTCAATCTGGCCTTTCTGGGGGTTCAGGGTGTTTGGATTCCAGCATAAGATCCCCCTGAAATCCCACCCCCCCAGCCCCAAACCGAAAACTGACCCAACCCTCTCCACTCAGCTCCTTTTCCTTTGTCTAGCTCCCCGGGCAGCGGTGTTGACCTCCCCTCCCCCCTGCCTAGCTCATGTTACAGGCTGAATACTTGTCCCTCACCTAAAATCCTCCCTGGCTCTCCCATCTCCCACACAGACACCCATCTCCCACACAGACAGCCCCTACTCCATCACAGGCGGAGGCAGGGGACTATGAACTGTTCAAACAGGCCCTGCTGCGCGAGTTTGGGCTGACTCCCGAGATGTACCGGGAGAGGTTCCGGAGTCAGTATAAAACCCCAGAGGTCTCATATCTGCAACTAGCCGTCCGCGGGGCCCAGACGAAGGGAGACGTGATTAAACTGCTGGTACTGGAGCAACTGCATGAGGGGTGCCCATCCGACCTGAGGCTGTGGTTGAGGGACCAAAACCAGAGAACCCACGACATGCAGGGTGGCTGGCTGATGACTTTGTGAAGAGCCGGTCGTGGATGGCAGGGAGGAGTCCCAAAGGAACAGGCTTGCCACGATGCAGCGAGAGAGTCATCCTGGGACCTCCCAAAGGGGGAATAGGGAGAACCCCCCTCCCAAGGGGAACGCCCAGCATCAGGGACAACCCCCCGACTCGAGGGGACCAACGGGACATGAGCTGCTATCAATCTGGCCAGAGGGGGCCACATCTGGTCCCAGTGCCCCAGGTTCAAAGACAGACTGAGCAGACCGACCCCCACACCGGTTTAAAGTGGTAGAGACCGAGTCGGATGAGGGGCAGCGTTCGCAGGAAAGCGGGGGCTGGCCACACGCCACCTGCAAAGGAGGGACGAGGGCCCCAGGTCAGCTCCTCTGAGGGGCTGGATGCTCCAGGCTCCGAGTTTTGGGTTTACAGTGTGGTGTACGGGGCTACCCCTCCGGAAAGAGTACCTTGTTTCCCTGGAGGTAGATGGGAGGAAGTTCACTGGGTACTGGAACACGGGCGCAGAGGTGATGCTGGCCCGGCCCGGGGTGGTGGCCCCAGATCGGATGGTGCCCAACACCTACCTGACCGTGAGGGGTGTGAGCGGCACCCCATTCAAGGTGCCTGTGGCAAGGGTACACCTGAAGTGGGGGACCAAGGAGGGCGCCAAGGACGTGGGGGTACACCCCCATTTGCCCACGGAGGTGTTAATGGGGGGCGACCTCGAGGGCTGGCCAAGCAACGCCCGGGGTGCCCTGGTTCGTGACCCGTAGTCAGAGTCGACGCAGGACACTGCGCTCTGACAACGGGGAAGGTACTCTGCCCGAGGCGCAGGACCCTAACCTGGTGGGGAGGGAACGCCCAGAGACACGGCCCAGATAGGTTGAGAGAGCAGGTCCCCATCCCTGTCCCAGCTGCTGAGTTCCAGGCCGAGTTGCAGAAAGATCCCTCCTTGCGGAAGCCAGGGGACCTGGCCGACCTCAGTGGGGGACAGACCATGAGGAGAGGTTGCAAGGAGAGGTTCCGGTGGGAGAAGGGGTTCCTGTACCGAGAATGGGCTCCCCCCGGGGAAGTGGAGTCATGGGGGATCAGGAGGCATCTGGTGGTTCCCCAAAAGTTTTGCCAGAAGCTACTGTACCCGGCCCATGACATCCCCCTCGCCGGGCACCAGGGAATCTGGCATACCAGGCAGAGGCTGCTACAGAACTTTTACTAGCCTGGGTTCTTTACCCATGTTCGACAGTATTGCCAATCCTGTGACCCCTGCCAGCGGGTGGGGAAGGCCCGGGTGTGACGTTATTGATATAAATGGGGACCATATAGAACATGGGTTGCAACCAAGGTCCTGTAGTGGCTCCAAATCCTAAGTAAAGGGGGTCATATAAGGTGTCTAAGACCAGGTTCTGGGTTGCTGATTATAATTATGCTGTCTATATGTCTGTATCATTTTTAGTTGAAGTTATGAAGGTTGGCTCGATGCTGTCTGTATTTCAAGTTTGTGCTGTGCTTCTGGGGGAAGCCTCCCAGACAAGCTGGTGTTAGCTCTGCCTAGCCTGTTTGATGGCCCATTAAGGACCGTCAGCTACACAATGGACCCATGGAGAGAAGGCAGACACGCCTTGTGACTCAGCAAAGTATGCAGGGACTGGCCCATGTGACTCCAGGCTCCATCTTGCTGTAAATTTCCACAGTGAAGACAAAGAGATTCTTACACCTGGAAAAGCCTATATAAGGCTGATGCTTCGTCTCCATCTTGTCTTCAATCCTGCTTCTGACCTCTGGAGGGACTTTGCCACAAACTGAAGCTCTACACCAGGGACTGAGGACCCATCCCAGTGGGGGATGTTCCAGAGACTTAATCTAAACCTGCAGTTTACTCCAGCACTGCTGCAAGCCTGAACTAAGAACTTTGCCATTACTGTATGTAATTGATTCCATTTAACCAATTCTACCTCTCATCTCTACCTTTCCCTTTGTAAATAAACCTTTAGATTTTAGATTCTAAAGGATTGGCAACAGCGTGATTTGTGGGTAAGATCTGATGTGTATATTGACCTGGGTCTGGGGCTTGGTCCTTTGGGATTGAGAGAACCTTTTTCTTTTATTGGGGTGTTGGTTTTCATAACCATTTATCCCCAGGACGAGTGCACTGGTGGTGATACTGGGAGACTGGAGTGTCTAAGGAAATTGCTTGTGTGACTTGTGGTTAGCCAGTGGGGCGAGACCAAAGTCCCTTTTGTCTGGCTGGTTTGGTTTGCCTTAGAGGTGGAAAAACCCCAGCCTAGGGCTGTAACTGCCCTGTTTGAGCAATTGGTCCTGATTTGGCACTCTCAGTTGGGTCCCGCCAGAATCGCTCCGTCACAGTGGCGTAGTCGTGCTAGGATCCACAGAACCAGGTCAATTAAGCTTTGGGTCAGAACCCCACGCTATTCAAAATTTAAATGTGGGATTGAGAGTTTGGTTGGTTAAAGATCAGTGACCATGAGACAGAAAGCATCAGGAAAAGCAAGGAAACTGCAAGCCTTGAGAGACAGCCTGCAGTTTGATTATGCACAAGAACTGGCAAAAATTCGAATGGAAGAGAAGCAAGTCTTGGCCCAGCTGGAGAAAGAGGCGGCTGAGAGAAAGACAGAGGCAGCTGAGAGAAAGAGAGAGGCTGCTGAGAGAGAAAAAGAGCTGCTGGCTGCTGAGGAGGAGACTCGCAAGATGCAACAAGAAACTGCTAGACTCCAGCTCCAAGTCAAAAAAGCAAGGGAAGAACGGCAGAAACTGTATCCTCTTGAAAATCCAGTGTATAACTGTGTTGATATATGGGGTTACTCTGGGCAGTTTTCTGTGTTTAACCAGTTTTGCTATGGCTGGGGAGATGGGAGTTCTAACCTGGGGAGAAATATCTGTTTGTCTGTGCAAGAAAGCAGTGTGGCTGTAAATGAAGATTCTGAATGTCTGTCTAATGTTTCAGAAGTAAATCTGGAGTTAGATCAAGAGCAGAAAGATCTCATTGGGGAGGAAAATGTTTCTCAGGTTAAACCCCTAACTGAGGAAGGTGAGGATAAACTTGTAATGGGTAATGGATTGGTGGCTAGTGCAGCTTGTAGAAGTAAACCTGAAATGGGTAACTGTGATTTGCTAAAAGTAGCTCAGTGTAGTGAAAAGAGCAGCTTATCTGTTGGAAGAGGCAATGTGCCTGGAAGGGAAAGTTTGGAGGAGCCTAGGCAGCCTTGTGAGCTGATGGCTTTGTCTAATCAGCAGTTTGGGAAGGGAGGGATAGTGGAAGATGAGTGTCCATATCCCTTACCTGTTTCCTGTGTGGAGAAATGTGACAGTGGAGGGAATGTGCCTGTGTCTGTCAGGAGTATTGACTTGCCTATAAAGGAAGCTACCCCAGTCTCCAAGCAGTTGTCTGTGAACAGCCCTGTGTGCTGGGACAAGGGAAGTAAAATCCCAAGCTGTGTGTCTGGTAAAGGAGAATGTGTCTCCGGCTCTTCTGTGTCTGTGGAGCAGACAGAAGGTGCCTGTCAGCCTGTGATGGTTGAGGGTGATTCAGTTGTCTCGAAGTTGGTTGTAAATACAGCTAAAGCCCAGGAAGGGAATGGTCCTGAGTTTGGGTCTGCTGGGGAGAATGGCACTGTGACTAGGTTGCATCCGGTTAGTGTCTTAGCAAAATCCCAGAGAACAGACAATTCTGGTGCTTGTGGTTTGCCAGTTGCTAATGTGTGGTTGGAAAAGGGTGCAGCAACTCTGTCTGATCAGGGTGATACCAGCCAGGGCACAAGGAGAGCATAAAGGTGATTTAATTGTGTTACCGACTGACAGTTTGACAACTTGTAGCAAGAAGGAAAAGATTCCTGAACTTGTTCATGGCCAAGGAAGGAGACTGCTTCTGACCTGTTATCTAGAAAGTCTGTAGCATCTGTGGTTGCTCAGGGAAGTGTTCCTTTAAAGCAAGCCCTAGGTGAAGAGAGGGGTGAATTGCTGCTTAGAGAAGCTCCTAGGGAAAGGAATCCTCATGGTAGCCTGTGCAAGCAGTTTACTGCAACTGAAGGGTGTAAAAGTGATTTAATCAAGAAAGTTTCAGTTCCTAACAGCCAGAAATTTTCTGTTGTGAATGGATCCACTGACTTTCCTTTTGAGAGATCCAGTGTGAGCAGCTTTGAAAAGGTCTCAGGTGGAGTAGAAGCTGTTAAGGAAGTTGAGCAGCCCTATAACCACCTGGCTGTGTGTAGCCAGCTTGTTGGTGGGGAGACAATGCTGTTGGGACAGGAATGTCTCCATGCTGAATCTGTAAGTGAGCAGTCTGTGCTTCAGGATCTGAGGACAGATTCAGTTACTGGTGTTTCAGAGCAGAACAGTTGTATGGCTAAATGCTTGAGGAGGCAGGGGAGAGCAAGCCAGCTCTCACCCTCAGACTCTTTGGATTTGTGTGGTATCTCTGTGAGACAAAGTCCAGCCTTGGAATCCATAGCAGCTGAAGAGTTAAAAGCTAGTGTCTGTGTTGATGCGAATTACTTGGCTGGCAGGGAGAAGACAGAATTGCTAATAGCTGTTAGCACAGAGGGCCCGCCCCATCAGCCAGTGAATTCTGTTAAGCAAGAGAAATCAGGGTTTAATCCAGAAGGAAAGAGAAGACTGAATTTTGCAAAGGGAAGCCACAGGTTAACCCTAAAATGCCCAAACTCCAATGGTATTGAGCCAAGGGTGTGGCATGACAAACATCATTGTAAATGGACACTTGCAATGAATTTGTTGTTATTGCTAATGCTAATTTTTGTAACTAATGTGTTGCTATTGCCAAGAACTGTAAAAATGTACGATGTGCCTAATCTTTTGGAAAATCCCTTGAACATGTTGAAAGGAATACATGAAAACACACTTTATGTTAAAGGGCCTTGCTATACTGATGTTTCACAGTTAATGCATGTAAACAGTGTTGGAACTTTTCACAGGGGAAAATACATTCCAGACCTGATGTGCTGTATGAAGGGGGAAACTGAGGCACACTACCATATTGCTTTCATGGCTAAATGCCAAGATTCCTGTACTATGAACAACCTCAATATCTACAGTGGTTTAATGTTATTTGGGTTCAAAACATTGGCCAGAGCTGGTATGGATAAAATAGCTGTTTTCTTTAGCTCTTGGCAAGATCACATGAAACATACAGGAACCATGCTGCAAAAGCTAACCAAGTTATACCTTGAGTTTGTAAAGAGATCCATTCATGTTATTGAACGTGACTTTGATAAACCATTTTGGTTATACACTGGTACGGCCTCTAGCCCAACACTAGCTGTAGTGAGACAGACCCAAGGAAAGGGGGCTCTTGGGATGCAGTCAGCGATGTTTTGTCATCCCTTCCTGCATCAATTTTGCGTTGGGGGTGTGACGTTATTGATATAAATGGGGACCATATAGAACATGGGTTGCAACCAAGGTCCTGTAGTGGCTCCAAATCCTAAGTAAAGGGGGTCATATAAGGTGTCTAAGACCAGGTTCTGGGTTGCTGATTATAATTATGCTGTCTATATGTCTGTATCATTTTTAGTTGAAGTTATGAAGGTTGGCTCGATGCTGTCTGTATTTCAAGTTTGTGCTGTGCTTCTGGGGGAAGCCTCCCAGACAAGCTGGTGTTAGCTCTGCCTAGCCTGTTTGATGGCCCATTAAGGACCGTCAGCTACACAATGGACCCATGGAGAGAAGGCAGACACGCCTTGTGACTCAGCAAAGTATGCAGGGACTGGCCCATGTGACTCCAGGCTCCATCTTGCTGTAAATTTCCACAGTGAAGACAAAGAGATTCTTACACCTGGAAAAGCCTATATAAGGCTGATGCTTCGTCTCCATCTTGTCTTCAATCCTGCTTCTGACCTCTGGAGGGACTTTGCCACAAACTGAAGCTCTACACCAGGGACTGAGGACCCATCCCAGTGGGGGATGTTCCAGAGACTTAATCTAAACCTGCAGTTTACTCCAGCACTGCTGCAAGCCTGAACTAAGAACTTTGCCATTACTGTATGTAATTGATTCCATTTAACCAATTCTACCTCTCATCTCTACCTTTTTCCCTTTGTAAATAAACCTTTAGATTTTAGATTCTAAAGGATTGGCAACAGCGTGATTTGTGGGTAAGATCTGATGTGTATATTGACCTGGGTCTGGGGCTTGGTCCTTTGGGATTGAGAGAACCTTTTTCTTTTATTGGGGTGTTGGTTTTCATAACCATTTATCCCCAGGACGAGTGCACTGGTGGTGATACTGGGAGACTGGAGTGTCTAAGGAAATTGCTTGTGTGACTTGTGGTTAGCCAGTGGGGCGAGACCAAAGTCCCTTTTGTCTGGCTGGTTTGGTTTGCCTTAGAGGTGGAAAAACCCCAGCCTAGGGCTGTAACTGCCCTGTTTGAGCAATTGGTCCTGATTTGGCACTCTCAGTTGGGTCCCGCCAGAATCGCTCCGTCACAGTGGCGTAGTCGTGCTAGGATCCACAGAACCAGGTCAATTAAGCTTTGGGTCAGAACCCCACGCTATTCAAAATTTAAATGTGGGATTGAGAGTTTGGTTGGTTAAAGATCAGTGACCATGAGACAGAAAGCATCAGGAAAAGCAAGGAAACTGCAAGCCTTGAGAGACAGCCTGCAGTTTGATTATGCACAAGAACTGGCAAAAATTCGAATGGAAGAGAAGCAAGTCTTGGCCCAGCTGGAGAAAGAGGCGGCTGAGAGAAAGACAGAGGCAGCTGAGAGAAAGAGAGAGGCTGAGAGAGAAAAAGAGCTGCTGGCTGCTGAGGAGGAGACTCGCAAGATGCAACAAGAAACTGCTAGACTCCAGCTCCAAGTCAAAAAAGCAAGGGAAGAACGGCAGAAACTGTATCCTCTTGAAAATCCAGTGTATAACTGTGTTGATATATGGGGTTACTCTGGGCAGTTTTCTGTGTTTAACCAGTTTTGCTATGGCTGGGGAGATGGGAGTTCTAACCTGGGGAGAAATATCTGTTTGTCTGTGCAAGAAAGCAGTGTGGCTGTAAATGAAGATTCTGAATGTCTGTCTAATGTTTCAGAAGTAAATCTGGAGTTAGATCAAGAGCAGAAAGATCTCATTGGGGAGGAAAATGTTTCTCAGGTTAAACCCCTAACTGAGGAAGGTGAGGATAAACTTGTAATGGGTAATGGATTGGTGGCTAGTGCAGCTTGTAGAAGTAAACCTGAAATGGGTAACTGTGATTTGCTAAAAGTAGCTCAGTGTAGTGAAAAGAGCAGCAGCTTATCTGTTGGAAGAGGCAATGTGCCTGGAAGGGAAAGTTTGGAGGAGCCTAGGCAGCCTTGTGAGCTGATGGCTTTGTCTAATCAGCAGTTTGGGAAGGAAGGGATAGTGGAAGATGAGTGTCCATATCCCTTACCTGTTTTCTGTGTGGAGAAATGTGACAGTGGAGGGAATGTGCCTGTGTCTGTCAGGAGTATTGACTTGCCTATAAAGGAAGCTACCCCAGTCTCCAAGCAGTTGTCTGTGAACAGCCCTGTGTGCTGGGACAAGGGAAGTAAAATCCCAAGCTGTGTGTCTGGTAAAGGAGAATGTGTCTCCGGCTCTTCTGTGTCTGTGGAGCAGACAGAAGGTGCCTGTCAGCCTGTGATGGTTGAGGGTGATTCAGTTGTCTCGAAGTTGGTTGTAAATACAGCTAAAGCCCAGGAAGGGAATGGTCCTGAGTTTGGGTCTGCTGGGGAGAATGGCACTGTGACTAGGTTGCATCCGGTTAGTGTCTTAGCAAAATCCCAGAGAACAGACAATTCTGGTGCTTGTGGTTTGCCAGTTGCTAATGTGTGGTTGGAAAAGGGTGCAGCAACTCTGTCTGATCAGGGTGATACCCCAGCCAGGGCACAAGGAGAGCATAAAGGTGATTTAATTGTGTTACCGACTGACAGTTTGACAACTTGTAGCAAGAAGGAAAAGATTCCTGAACTTGTTCATGGCCAAGGGAAGGAGACTGCTTCTGACCTGTTATCTAGAAAGTCTGTAGCATCTGTGGTTGCTCAGGGAAGTGTTCCTTTAAAGCAAGCCCTAGGTGAAGAGAGGGGTGAATTGCTGCTTAGAGAAGCTCCTAGGGAAAGGAATCCTCATGGTAGCCTGTGCAAGCAGTTTACTGCAACTGAAGGGTGTAAAAGTGATTTAATCAAGAAAGTTTCAGTTCCTAACAGCCAGAAATTTTCTGTTGTGAATGGATCCACTGACTTTCCTTTTGAGAGATCCAGTGTGAGCAGCTTTGAAAAGGTCTCAGGTGGAGTAGAAGCTGTTAAGGAAGTTGAGCAGCCCTATAACCACCTGGCTGTGTGTAGCCAGCTTGTTGGTGGGGAGACAATGCTGTTGGGACAGGAATGTCTCCATGCTGAATCTGTAAGTGAGCAGTCTGTGCTTCAGGATCTGAGGACAGATTCAGTTACTGGTGTTTCAGAGCAGAACAGTTGTATGGCTAAATGCTTGAGGAGGCAGGGGAGAGCAAGCCAGCTCTCACCCTCAGACTCTTTGGATTTGTGTGGTATCTCTGTGAGACAAAGTCCAGCCTTGGAATCCATAGCCGCTGAAGAGTTAAAAGCTAGTGTCTGTGTTGATGCGAATTACTTGGCTGGCAGGGAGAAGACAGAATTGCTAATAGCTGTTAGCACAGAGGGCCCGCCCCATCAGCCAGTGAATTCTGTTAAGCAAGAGAAATCAGGGTTTAATCCAGAATGAAAGAGAAGACTGAATTTTGCAAAGGGAAGCCACAGGTTAACCCTAAAATGCCCAAACTCCAATGGTATTGAGCCAAGGGTGTGGCATGACAAACATCATTGTAAATGGACACTTGCAATGAATTAGTTGTTATTGCTAATGCTAATTTTTGTAACTAATGTGTTGCTATTGCCAAGAACTGTAAAAATGTACGATGTGCCTAATCTTTTGGAAAATCCCTTGAACATGTTGAAAGGAATACATGAAAACACACTTTATGTTAAAGGGCCTTGCTATACTGATGTTTCACAGTTAATGCATGTAAACAGTGTTGGAACTTTTCACAGGGGAAAATACATTCCAGACCTGATGTGCTGTATGAAGGGGGAAACTGAGGCACACTACCATATTGCTTTCATGGCTAAATGCCAAGATTCCTGTACTATGAACAACCTCAATATCTACAGTGGTTTAATGTTATTTGGGTTCAAAACATTGGCCAGAGCTGGTATGGATAAAATAGCTGTTTTCTTTAGCTCTTGGCAAGATCACATGAAACATACAGGAACCATGCTGCAAAAGCTAACCAAGTTATACCTTGAGTTTGTAAAGAGATCCATTCATGTTATTGAACGTGACTTTGATAAACCATTTCGGTTATACACTGGTACGGCCTCTAGCCCAACACTAGCTGTAGTGAGACAGACCCAAGGAAAGGGGGCTCTTGGGATGCAGTCAGCGATGTTTTGTCATCCCTTCCTGCATCAATTTTGCGTTGGGGGTGTGACGTTATTGATATAAATGGGGACCATATAGAACATGGGTTGCAACCAAGGTCCTGTAGTGGCTCCAAATCCTAAGTAAAGGGGGTCATATAAGGTGTCTAAGACCAGGTTCTGGGTTGCTGATTATAATTATGCTGTCTATATGTCTGTATCATTTTTAGTTGAAGTTATGAAGGTTGGCTCGATGCTGTCTGTATTTCAAGTTTGTGCTGTGCTTCTGGGGGAAGCCTCCCAGACAAGCTGGTGTTAGCTCTGCCTAGCCTGTTTGATGGCCCATTAAGGACCGTCAGCTACACAATGGACCCATGGAGAGAAGGCAGACACGCCTTGTGACTCAGCAAAGTATGCAGGGACTGGCCCATGTGACTCCAGGCTCCATCTTGCTGTAAATTTCCACAGTGAAGACAAAGAGATTCTTACACCTGGAAAAGCCTATATAAGGCTGATGCTTCGTCTCCATCTTGTCTTCAATCCTGCTTCTGACCTCTGGAGGGACTTTGCCACAAACTGAAGCTCTACACCAGGGACTGAGGACCCATCCCAGTGGGGGATGTTCCAGAGACTTAATCTAAACCTGCAGTTTACTCCAGCACTGCTGCAAGCCTGAACTAAGAACTTTGCCATTACTGTATGTAATTGATTCCATTTAACCAATTCTACCTCTCATCTCTACCTTTTTCCCTTTGTAAATAAACCTTTAGATTTTAGATTCTAAAGGATTGGCAACAGCGTGATTTGTGGGTAAGATCTGATGTGTATATTGACCTGGGTCTGGGGCTTGGTCCTTTGGGATTGAGAGAACCTTTTTCTTTTATTGGGGTGTTGGTTTTCATAACCATTTATCCCCAGGACGAGTGCACTGGTGGTGATACTGGGAGACTGGAGTGTCTAAGGAAATTGCTTGTGTGACTTGTGGTTAGCCAGTGGGGCGAGACCAAAGTCCCTTTTGTCTGGCTGGTTTGGTTTGCCTTAGAGGTGGAAAAACCCCAGCCTAGGGCTGTAACTGCCCTGTTTGAGCAATTGGTCCTGATTTGGCGCTCTCAGTTGGGTCCCGCCAGAATCGCTCCATCACACCGGGACAAGGGGAAAGCAGCTCTGAGGCCTTTGCCCATCATAGAAGAACCTTTCCAGAAGGTGGCCATGGACCTCTCAGCAAGGCAACCTGGTCAGGGAAGAAATACCTCCTGGTGGTGGTAGATTTCGCCACTCCCTACCCCGAGGCGGTGGCCTTGTCCTCTATTGAAGCAGATACCGTGCCAGAGGCGCTGCTGACCATTTTCAGCCGGGTGGGGTTCCCCAAGGAAGTCTTAACGGACCAGGGCTCCAACTTCATGTCGACCCTGCTCCAGTCCCTGTGGGAGAAATGTGGGGTCCGGCACAACTGGGCCTCAGCGTATCACCACCAGTCCAATGGGCTGGTGGAAAGGTTCAACGGGACGCTAAAGATGATGCTAAAAACATTTATGAACCAGCACCCACAGGACTGGGACAAGTACCTACCTCACCTGCTGTTTGCATTAATGGAGGTACCCCAGGAATCTACCGGGTTTTCGCCTTTCAAACTGCTATATGGAAGGCGGGTAAGGAGGCCCCTGGACCTGATGCGAGATGAATGGGAGGGGAAGGCCGCATCCTGACGGGAAAGACTTGCCGAGTTCATGGGCCTGCCCATGGACAATCTGGTCCGAGCCCAGAGGAAGCAGAAGGCCTGGTACGACAGCACGGCGTGGGCCCACGCCTTTGCCACTGGGGATCAAGTGATGGTTCTCATCCCCGTGAGGAAAAACAAACTCCAGGCTGCCTGGGAAGGGCCCTTCAAGGTTGTCAAGCAACTAAATGAGGTAAACTATGTGGTGGAGCTGTCTAACCGGGCTCATCACCGCACTGTACCATGTGAATCTGATGAAGCCATACGATGACAGGGGAAATATGGTGTTGGCCATGTGTGGACATTGGGAGGAGCAGGGAGAGGACCTTTAGTGGATCTGTTCCCGGGGACAAAAGCTGGTTCCCCCCTGGAGGCGATTCCCCTCTCTGATCAGCTGACCCTGGCCCGGCAGGCTGAGATCAGAGGTGTGCTGCATCTGTACCGACAGCTGTTTTCCAACCAGCCTGGATGCAGTAATTTGACAGTCCACAGGGTGGAGACCGGGTCACACCCCCTATAAGATGCCCCCCTTTTCAGGTCACTGGAAAAACTGCCCAGGACCTAGAAAGAGAGGTCAGGGACATGCTGGCCTTGGGCCTTGCCAGTGGTGCTGGTTCCCAAGAAGGACGGGTCGATCCGGTTCTCTGTGGACTATCGAAAGCTCAATGCCATCACTGTATTGGATGCCTACCCCATGCCCAGGAGAGCTCGGTACCTCACCACCATGGATCTTACTAAGGGCTACTGGCAAGTGCCGCTGGACGCAGATGCCAGGCTGAAATTGGCCTTTATCACCCCTCTGGGGCTCTACGAGTTTCTGACCCTGCCCTTCGGCCTCAAGGGAGCGCCGGCCACCTTCCAGCACCTGGTGGATCAGCTACTGAAGGGGATGGAAAGTTTTGCCGTGGCATATATTGACGACATCTGCGTCTTCAGCCAGACCTGGGAGGAACACGTGTCCCAGGTTAAACAGGTGCTGGACTGACTCTGAGAGGCTGGGGATGGCAGAAGTATCTTACCTGGGCCATCGGGTGGGGAGCGATTGCCTAGAGCCGGAACCAGCCAAGGTGGAGGTGATCAGAGACTGGCCCGCTCCTGTCACGGAGTGTGGGGGGCCCAGGGCCTTCACCCCCGTGCTCCCTACGATTCACCAGGACTCTCAGCCATCCAGTAAAGCAGAAGGTTTATTTAGACGACAGGAACACAGTCCAACACAGGTCTTGCAGGCACAGATAACCAGATCCCCCCGGTTCGGTCCATCTTGGGGGGCCTCACAGCCCCCCCCCGGGGATCAGAGCTCGGTCTCCCTGCTCCTCTCTCTTCTCCAGCCCACTTGTGTCTCCCAGTCCTCTCCGGCTCCTCCTCTCTCCTCTGCCTCCTTCCTTTGTCTGCCCTGGCCAGAGGTGTCACCTCCTCTCCCCCAGGCCAAGCTCAGCTCACAGTTTGAATTCCTGACACTCACCTAAACCTCTGGCTCTCCCCTCCCCCACACAGACAGTCTGTGCTTCCTACCCCATCACACCTCTCCCCCCTCCGAGACTGAACTGAGCGGGGTCACTCCAGCCAGTGACCCGGGGAAGTTCGGATCCCCCTACAACCTTATGCCGCCCGCGCCCTTTCCCCACCCCAATACCCCTGGGGTGCACCCTGGGCTGGGGCCTTCTCCCCACGTTCCAGTCTGGGGGGCTGTGATTCAGGCTCTCTCGGTTCAGAGCCCCCCTTCTGACCCTGGCCCCCCTCTGGACAGGCTCCTCAGGGCGGGGCGAGGGCCTTACAGCCATCTCCCCCCTGTCCCGGGCCTTCCTCCCCCTCTGGCAGGGGTCACAGGAGCGGCAGTGCTGCCGGACATGGGCAAAGACCCCAGGCCAGTAATAGTTCTGCAGCAGCCGCTGCTGGGTACGCCAGGCTCCCTGGTGCCCTGAGGGGGGAATGTCATGGGCCCGGCACAGCAGCTGGTGGTGATACTCCTGGGGTACCACCAGCTGCCTCCTGATCCCCCCTGACTCCATCTTCCCTGGGGGAGCCCATTCTCGGTACAGGAGCCCCTTCTCCCACAGGAACCTTTTCCGGCCACCTCGTTCCATGGTCTGTCCCCCCCCGAGGCTGGCCAGGTCCCTTATCCTCCGCAAGGAGGGGTCTCCCCGCACCGCGGCCTGGTACTCAGCCGCTGGGGCA
This sequence comes from Mauremys reevesii, assembly GCF_016161935.1. Taxonomy (NCBI): domain Eukaryota; kingdom Metazoa; phylum Chordata; order Testudines; family Geoemydidae; genus Mauremys; species Mauremys reevesii. The sequence continues at coordinate 20,152,884 of NC_052634.1, read as the reverse complement.
GGGGCGGGGATCTGTCCTCTCTCACCGGCTGGGTCCGGGGCCACAGCCTCTCTGAGCCCTGTCCCTGGGCGTTTCCTCCCCACCGGGTCAGGGTCCGGTGTCTCGGCCAAATTACTTTCCCCGGGGTCAGGGTGCAGAGCCCTGCGTCGACCCTGACTATGGTTCCCGGACAGGGTACCCTGGGTGTTACTTGGCCAGTCCTCGAGGTCCCCCCCCATTAACACCTCCGTGGGCAAATGTGGGTGCACTCCCACGTCCTTGAGGCCCTCCTTGTCCCCCCACTTTAGGTGTACCCTCGCGACAGGCACCTTGAATGGGGTCCCGATCACACCCCTCAGGGTCAGGTAGGTGTTGGGCACCATCCGATCTGAGCCCACCACCTGCGGCCGGGCCAGCGTCACCTCTGCGCCCGTATCCCAGTACCCAGTGACCTCCTTCCCGTCTACCTCCAGGGGAACAAGGCACTCGCTCCGGAGGGGCAGCCCCGTGCCCACCCTGTAAACCCCAAACTCAGGGCTGGGAGCATCCAGCCCCTCGGAGGGGTCGACCCGGGGCCCCCCTCCCTCCTTTGCAGGGGGTACGCGGCCCACCCCCCTTTCGTGCGACCGCTGCCCCTCATCCGGCTGGGTCTCTACCAAGTTGACCCGGTGTGGGGTTGGTCTGCTCAGTTTGTCCCGGAGCTTGGGGCACTGGCCCCGTACGTGGCCCGGTTGGCCACATTGATAGCAGCCCATGTCTCGTGGGTCCCCTCGAGGGGGACGGCTGGACCTGACGCCAGATGCTTCCCTTTGGTGGGGGCCCTCCCTCGGCTCCTTCTGGGAGGTCCCATGGTGACTCTCTCTCTGCGTTGAGGCAGACCTGCTCCTTCGAGACTCCTCCCTGCCATCCCCCGCCCGACTGTCCATGTATTGGTCGGCCAGCCGGCCTGCATGCTGCGGGTTCTCCGGCTTCCGGTCCATCAGCCACTGCTTCAGGTCAGACGGGCACTGCACATACAGGTGCTCCAGTACGACTAGGTCAAGCAGGTCCTCTCTGGTTTGGGCCCCAGCCGTCCACTTGCGGGCGTACCCCTGCGCCCGGTTGACCAGTTGCAGGTATGTGACCTCCCGGGTCTTACGTTGACCCCGGAACCTCTTCCGGTACATCTCCGGGGTCAGCCCAAACTCGCGGAGCAGGGCCTCTTTGAACAGGTTGTAGTCCCGCGCCTCCTCCCCTCTCATTCGGCTGTACACCTCCACGGCGGTGGAGTCCAGTAAGGGGGTGAGGCGCCGGATCCTGTCTGCGGGGTCAACCTGGTGCAGCTCACAGGCGTTCTCAAAGGCCGTCAGGAAGGTGTCTATGTCCTCCCCCTCCTTACGCGGGGCCAGGAAGTTCGTATCGAAGCTCTTTGTAGGCTTGGGCCCCCCCTCACTCACCGCAGCCGGGGTCTTACTGTTGTTCTGCTGGGCCAGGGCCAGTTCATGTCTGCGCTGCTCCTCCTTCTCTCTCGCTTCGAATTCACGTTGCTTCTCCTTCTCTCTCGCCTCGAATTCACGCTGCTTCTCCCTGTCCTCAATTTCACGTTGCTGTTGCTTCTCCTTCTCTCTCGCCTCGTATTCACGCTGGCTTTGTCTTTCCTCATATGCCCTCAGCTCCTTACGCTCCTCCATCTCCATCCGTTTGATCTCTCTCTCCAACTCCAGCCGCCTGAGTTCCATGGAGGCCGAGCGTCGCCGGGACGATCCCCTGCTGGCCGGGGGGGTCACGGTGCCCTCCGTAGCTGGGCTCCTCCTCCCCCTAGGCCTAGGGGTGGGGGGTCTCGAGGAGCCCTCATCCGCCGACTGGCCACTCCCAGCGGGTCCAGACACTGGTGCCTGCGCTGCATCTGCCCGGCTGCTTCCCTCAGAGACAGGGACCGGTTCATTCCTGCGATCTCTCTCCTCCAGCCGGGCAATCAGCTGGGCCTTGGTGAGCTTCCCATGGCGCAGCCCCCCCTGCTTGCACAGCTCCACCAGCTCCCACTTGTGCTTCTGGGAATACATCTTCCTGCTGGCCACTCGCAGGCCGGGGTGCTCGCCGCTCCCCACGGGTTCCAGGGGGACCCCTCGTGTGCCAGTCTTTGAGGTCACCCCCTCTCTGCCAGGGTCGAGCTGCAGACTCCTCCGCCCCGGGGATCGCTCGCTGTGATCCCCCAGGGGACCCTGTTACTTCAAAGTCCTGCTCTCTGGCCACACTCGCCCAGGAGTGAATCGCCCCTTCGTTTTCCTGCTCCCCAGTCACTTACTGCAGGAAGCGCCGTCCACGGGGTGCCGCCGATCCCACCGCTACCACCAGTTGTCACGGAGTGTGGGGGGCCCAGGGCCTTCACCCCCGTGCTCCCTACGATTCACCAGGACTCTCAGCCATCCAGGAAAGCAGAAGGTTTATTTAGATGACAGGAACACAGTCCAACACAGGTCTTGCAGGCACAGATAACCAGATCCCCCCGGTTCGGTCCATCTTGGGGGGCCTCACAGCCCCCCCCCGGGGATCAGAGCTCGGTCTCCCTGCTCCTCTCTCTTCTCCAGCCCACTTGTGTCTCCCAGTCCTCTCCGGCTCCTCCTCTCTCCTCCGCCTCCTTCCTTTGTCTGCCCTGGCCAGAGGTGTCACCTCCCCTCCCCCAGGCCAAGCTCAGCTCACAGTTTGAATTCCTGACACTCACCTAAACCTCTGGCTCTCCCCTCCCCCACACAGACAGTCTGTGCTTCCTACCCCATCACAGCTCCCCAAACCAAGAAGCAGGTCCAAGCCTTTATCGGGATGGCGGGGTACTATCGAAGGTTCGTGCCCCACTTTAGCGCCATAGCCATCCCCATCACTGAGCTGTGCAAGAAGGGGAAGCCAGACAAGGTGGTCTGGACCGAGGAGTGCCAGCAGGCTCTCCGGGCGCTGAAGGAGGCTCTGGTTAGTGGCCCAATACTGGCAAACCCAGATTTTGACATGCCCTTTATGGTGTTCACTGATGCCTCAGACACGAGACTGGGGGAGGTGTTGATGCAGGAGGAGGAAAAGGGGGAGAGACACCCCTTCGTGTACCTGAGCAAGAAGTTGCTACCCCGGGAGCAGAACTACGCGGCCATCGAGAAGGAATGCCTGGCCATGGTGTGGGCCCTTAAGAAACTGGAGCCATATCTCTTTGGGCGCCACTTCACCGTGTACACTTAGCATTCTCCCCTGACCTGGCCGCACCAGATGAAAGGAGCCAACGCCAAGCTCCTGAGGTGGAGCCTGCTCCTGCAGGACTATGACATGGACGTGGTCCATGTGAAGGGAAGTGCCAACCTGATAGCGGACGCGCTGTCCTGGAGAGGGGGCCCTGAACTTCTCCGGGTCACCGGGCAGAGTGACCCCGCTCAGTTCAGTCTCGAAGGGGGGAGAGATGTGCTGGAGTAGGGGCTGTCTGTGTGGGGGTTGGGAGAGACGGGGAGGACTTTAGGTGAGGGACAGGTATTCGGCCTGTAACCTGAGCTAGGCACGGGTGAGGAGAGGTCAACACCTGTGCCCAGGGAGCTAGACAAAGGAGAGAGCCGAGTGGAGAGGGGGAGTCAGTTTCGGTTTGGGGCTGGGTGGTGGGAGTTCAGGGAATCCTACACTGGGATCCAAGCGCCCTGAACCCCAGAAGGGGCAGATTGAGAGGTCCTGGCTCTGAACACTAGCTCTGCTGTAGCCTGTGCTCCTGTTGTTCAATAAACCTTCTGTTTTACAGGCTGGCTGAGAGTCCCTGTGAGTCCCAGGAAGAGGGGTGCAGGGCCGGACTCCCCCACACTCCGTGACAGTCTCCAACACCTTCAGTTGGCACCTTTGCAGAGGAGGGGCCCAGGCCATCAGTTGCTAGGAGACAGAGTGTCAGGCATTTAGGTGCACTGGTCTCTTGCTTTGCTAGATACTTAAGAACTGCACTGAGGCACCAACACAGCATTAACAGACCCCCAGTAAGAACAGTCCCCCTTCGTCACATCTCTCCCCCCTTCGAGACCGAACTGAGTGGGGTCACTTCAGCCAGTGACCTGGGGAAGTTTGAACCCACCTACATTCCCATGGATGCCCCAGGATCCCCCCAGTTATGGGGGAAGAGTTACCCCAGGCCATTCCAGTTTCCTGCCCCTCTTTAGGTCGGGGGGACTCAAGGGCACTCGCAGTTGGCAGGTGGAAAGGCTTATGCAGCCCAGGGCTTTTCGTCACACCAATACCCGTGGGGTTCAAGCTGGCCTGGGGTCTTCTCCCTGCGTTCCAGTCTGGGGGGGGGGTGATTTGGGCTCTCTTGGTTCAGAGCCCGCCTTTTGACCCTTGCCCCCCTCTGGAAAGGCTCCTCTGTGCTGGGCAAGGGTCCTAGATGGGTAAAGACCCCAGGCCAGTAAAAGTTTCGTAGCAGCCTCTGCTGGGTATGCCAGGTTCCCTGGTGCCCTGAGAGGAGGATGTCATGGGCCCAGCACAGCAGTTGGCGGCGATACTTCCAAGGTACCACCAGCTGCCTCCTGATCCCTCCTGACTCCATTTTCCCTGGGTGAGCCCATTCTCGGTACAGGAACCCCTTCTCCCACAGGAACCTTTTCCAGCAACGTCTCCACCTGGTTGGCCAGGTCCCTTATTTTCCGCAAGGAGGGATCTTTCTGCACCTCGGCCTGGAACTCAGCAGCTGGGACAGGGATGGGGATTTGCTCTATCACACCGTCTGGGTCTGAGGCCGCAGCCTCTCTGAGCCGTGTCTCTGGGTGTTCCCTCCCCACCAGGTTGGGGCCTGCGCCTCGGGCAGAGTACCGTCCCCATTGTCAGAACGCAGTGCCCTGCGCCGACTCTGATTCCGGGTCACGACCAGGGCACCCTGGGTGTTACTTGGCCAGTCCTCAAGGTCCCCCCCCCATTAACACCTCTGTGGGCAAATGTGGGTGTACCCCCACATCCTTGGGGCCCTCCTTGGCCCCCCACTTCAGGTGTACCTCACCACGGGAACCTTGAATGGGGTCCCGCTCACACCCCTCAGGGGCAGGTAGGTGTTGGGCACCATCCAATCTGGGGCCACCACCCCGGGCCACGCCAGCGTCACCTCTGCGCCCGTGTCCCAGTACCCAGTGACCTTCATCCCATCTATCTCCAGGGGAACAAGGCACTCTCTCCAGAGGGGCAGCCCCGTGCCCACCCTGTAAACCCAAAACTCGGAGCCTGGAGCATCCAGCCCCCCAGAGGAGCTGACCTGGGGCCCTCCTCCCTCCTTCCCAGGTGGAACGCTGCCAGCCCCCCTTTCCTGGGAATGTTGCCTCTCATCCGACTGGGTCTTTACCCAGTCAACCCTCTGTGGGTTGAGTCTGCTTGGTCTGTCCCTGAGCTTGGGGCATTGGGCCCATATGTGGCCTCGTTGGCCACACTGATAGCAGCCCATGTCTCGTGGGTCCCCTCGAGTGGGTCGGATGGACCTGACGCTGGATGTTCCCCTTTGGTGGGGGGTCTCCATAGGCCCCTGCTGGGAGGTCCCATGGTGACTTTCTCGCTGCGTTGAGGCAGGCCTGCTCCTTCGAGACTTCTCCCTGCTATTCCCTGCCTGACTGTCCACAAATTGGTCGACCAGCTGGCCTGCGTGCTGCGGGTTCTCAGGCTCCTGGTCCATCAACCACAGCCTCAGGTCAGACGGGCACTGCTCATACAGGTGCTCCAGTATGTATAGGTCAAGCATGTCCTCTTTAGTTTGGGCCCCAGCTGTTCACTTGTGGGCATACCCCTTTGCCTGGTTGACCAGTTGTAGGTATGGGACCTCACGGGTTTTATGTTGTTCCAGAACCTCTTCCTGTACATCGCAGGAGTCAGCCCAAACTCGTGGAGCAGGGCCTGTTTGAACAGTTCATAGTCCCCTGACTCCACCCCTTTCATTCGGCTTGTTGCCTGATTTGGGAAGGGTTAGTAGGGACAGTGGAATTTATCCACTTAATTTAGGTTTATTTAATACTTAATTTTCTAATTAATTAAGAATGTTAGTAATAATTAATAGATATTAATAATATGGGTATGGCTCGCCAATATGTGTGATCAGAAGATAAAAGTTCGTCTTGAATCAGGCTTCACAGAATTTAATACCAAGGAGATTGGGGTATAACAGGAATTACACTGAGACAAAGTTTAGTCAAACAAGACCTTTTATTTAAAATCAATGAAACAAGAAGTAAATGTAAAATGTTAAAAGCAGTATGAGATTACAAAGTATCACAATTCTTTAAGAGATATAATATGATATTATACAGTCCTAAATGCACTCTGCAGCAAAGAGTACTAAGTGAATTTCACACCTCTGCTAGAGGAAGTATAGTTATAAAGAAACTGGTTGTAAATTAAACCCTTCTTAGCATAGATGCTTAGAGGTGAAGTAGAAATTAAGAATTATTTCATACTCACAAAGAATTAATACTACGACTAGCATTGACAGCTTTCGTAGGAGAAGGAGGCTTCGAAGCAGGTTGAGACGACCAGGAAACAGAGAGATGTATCGCCTGCCCTAATGGTGGATTATCACACCTTTTATAGGGAGAAATCTTTCCTCCTATGCCCAAATTTGTCTTTCCCCCATGGAAAGGTGAGGGTACCTGTTTTCATAGGCTGACCTTTGTGTACGTACTAATGACAACTATCTACGTATTTTGTGGTAGACTTGTTATATTTTGTGGGCAGAAATACCTACTTTTGCACCTAACTAGGTGAAAGGTTAGCAGATATTCAGAAAGTCCCTAGACAATTTATGAGGTTTGTTTCCTAGTATCACTTTTCTGAGTAAGGGTCTTAAAGGTTGCTTTCAGCATCACAGAGGAAATAGGCCAGGATGTCTGGTTTAGAAGCTTCTAGGTATCTTGCATTTATAGCTATTGCAAATTCTATTAATCTATGCAGCCTACACACTTTTATCAAAAAGACATTTTATACAGACCAACAGATTAATCCTCAGGGCTACACGCCCCCCTTTGACGGGGTGGTTTACATAAAGAAACCCCGTCACCTAGGACTTAATATCTGTGGGGCCCTTTTTAGTTTCATACCTGGGCAAATTTTGGTATGTATCAGGAATGGGCACCATGTATATATATTCATCTTTATCCCCAGATGGTGCTCGTCTGTGCATTTGTTTAGGGGATTGTCTGGGTGTCTGTCTAGGTCTCTGCCTAGTTTTTGGCTTGGGTTTGTTGCGTTTATACAGCATATAACCTAACATAAGGAAATTAATCACAATCCCAATTCCTTGGATAATTATCCATACTTTTAATCCGAAATTTTCTCTGGAAGTTGTTACAGGCTCATTCCCTTCATTCATTAATTGGGTAATAACTTGTTGGGCTTCATCCATATTGTTAGTAATTTGAATGAGGTGAGTCTCTTTACGAGTCATTAAGGATTTCAGTTGCAACCCTAATGGTGGAATATAAGCCAGAAAAGTAGGTGTACTTTGAATAGTTAAATTCTGGTAATCAGGGTTAGACTGAATAATGGTAATGTTCTCAAAAATAGGAATAGGGGAAATAACTTGATTTCCTATTACCGTGGGTTGCTCTGGGGTAAAACAGAAATTTGGCTCTGTGATAGGACACTCCAAGGGACCATACTGGTACCTCTTTTGATTGGTAACCACGCAAAATTGGTTCCTTCCAGCATAGGTCACCCTCTCCATCGGAGTCTTCCATGTGGTCAGCCTCACCAGGCATGACGATGATGAATTCTATGCTTTCTCTCCTGTAGTCCACACAAAACAGTGTCTGTTTCAAACACATTACACCTACAGATATACTGGGGTCCCTTTTCAGAACAACAGGCCATCTGTGGTACCTTCCAAGTCTGAGTTGGAGTGTGATAGACTACCAGGAGGTGCATTAACGTTCCCTGTAGATGTCATCTTCGAGGTGACCTATAGAATGGATAGCAGCCAATTGCCTGTACACATCTCTGTCTGGGTCAAACACCGTAACGACCGTGAATGAGACATACAAAGACCGTGCCATCATACAATCTTTTATAAGAGAACAACTGTCTCGGTTGGGGTGAGGTGTCACAGATCCTATCTCTCTCATAGCACCCACTGACAAATGCTGGCATGCATCCAAACAAGTGGATCTTTCCTTTTCCAGCTTTTGAAAACATTTAGGACAATACCAACTCATTAGTTGTTCATCCTTAATTAAGTCAGGGACTTCTCCTAATTTTAAGGATCGCAATGCATCAGTAATTGTGCTTACAACATATTCCCATATACAGAACATATAATTTCTTTCCCCAAATCCCCTTAACCTGTTGAATTGGGTTGTTGACCAGTTCTGGATTAAGTATAATAGTCCGTTCCTTCTTTGTTGGTATGTTCTGTTGCTTGGGCTCAGACAACGGAGTACGATCCGGTCGTCTGGTTTCCTGGGGTTGCAATAGTTCAGACTTAAGATTTTGGCATAGTCCTACCCTTAGAGCAACAATAAGGGTGTAATAAGTCAAAAATGTCAATGTCAATTTCATGGTTGCAAACTGCTGGGCTCCAGTTGTTGCGATTTCGTCTGATCACTTAAGTCCTGAGGAGGAAGTTGCTCCTGCGACCTGGACGATCGATACAGCTTTAATTGGTTAGCATGATAAATCTTGTCTCTATTATGCTTTCCTCCTGTTATTCTGATCTTATATACTGCTGAACTGAGTTTATCAATGATTTGGAAAGGTCCAATCCATCGATTACACAATCCATGTTCTGGTGACTTATATGACAATAACATTACTTGATCTCCTACCTCCCAAGTATTCTCTCTCTGGTTTTTGTCAAAGTAAGCCTTTGCCTTACGTCTGGATTTTCCCAATTTAGCAGCTACCTGCAAATGAATGAGATTTAAATGTTTTTGCAGATTTTGCAGGTAGGTATCCATTTTTATTCCCTCTAATTGAGTGCCACTAGCTTGCCAAATTAAATGTTCTGGTAATCTCATTGTTCGGCCTGTCATCACTTCAAAAGGTGTTTTATCAGTAGATGCAGCGGTGTCGCCTCAATGCCATTAAAATTAAAGGCATGAGGGTGTCCCAGTTACGTCCATTGGCATCAACCAGTTTCCTCAACATCACTTTTATAGTCCGATTGGTTCGTTCCACCATCCCAGATGACTGTGGTCTGTATGGGATGTGTAGTCTCTGCGGGACTCCCATCAATTTAAGACAATCCCTAAAGAACTGTCCTGTAAAATGTGATCCCTGGTCTGATTCTACCTTTGCAGGGATCCCCCAGCGAGAGAAGACTTGTTCTACCAAGACCTTGGCAGTGGCTTTTGCAGTATTGGCTTTAAGAGGAAATGCCTCTATCCACTTTGAGAAAGGATCGATAATCACCAATAGATATTGGTTACCTCTTTGGGTCCTTGGCAAAGGACCTACAAAGTCAATCTGCAAAGCCATCCACGGACCTTCATACACCTGGGATCTTAGTGGCGCATTTCTTTTGGATGGAGTAGGATTAGCTTGGGCACACGCCAGACAATTTTCACAATATTGTTGCACATCCATCCTAAGAAGTGGCCACCACCCTACAGATGCAAGACGTTGGACAGTTTTGTCCACTCCCTGATGTCCTCCTGTAGGAGTGTCATGGACCATGTACATCATTTCCCTTCGTAGGTGAGCTGGAACTACCCACACAGGAAAGGACCTCCTGTATACATGAGAACTCCATCTACGACTTGTAACTGCTGTTCATGTCGTTTGTACAAAGGGTCTATTGTTAGTGATCCCTCTTTGTCTATTTTGGAAAGCTCTAGAATTACTTTTATTATGTCCTTATCCAATTTTTGCATGTCTTTTAGATCTGGTATATTGGGTTGTACCAATTTAGTTGCAGCTATAGGACATTTAGGATTAGGGGTAATAACAGAATACTCCTGATCCTTACTTTCCCAAAATTCTCCTGATCGGGCTCCTTCACGGGCCAATTTATCAGCTTTCTCATTTTCCATAGCATAAGGGTCTAATTTCCAGTGAGCTTTTACTTTTTTTATTTTGATTGGCCGCTCTGAAACAGTAACTATTACTGTTAACCAATGGATGTATCTCATCAGTGATGCATACCTAATAGGTGTGCCATCAGAAGATGTAAAACCATTTGTTTCCCAATATGGTAGGAACTCTGTGAGAGAATTGCATACCCATGCAGAGTCTGAAAACAGACAGATATCTTGGTATGTGGTGGTGATGGAGAACTGCACACAGTACTCCAACACACAAGCCACTGCAGCTAATTCTGCATATTGAGCCGAATGTGGAGTGCATGAATATGCCTTTTCCCAAGGCTCTCCTTTCCCCTCAGGGGGAACTGCATAGATTCCAAACCCAGTATAGGGTTTGCCTTGATGGTAATAACTAGAACCATCAACAAAGAATTTATACCTATTAATAGGATCTGTCTCCTGGATTAAAGGTTGAAAGAGCTTTTGTTTTTCCTCCCCCCTTAGATCCATTTGATCAAAGTTGGGACACTTGTGTGGCTCTCCCTGATACAATAGAGCTGTTGGTAACAAGGATGGTGTCCTAATAGGTTTGACTGCAATATCTTTTCCTTGCAGTAATAATGCCCAGTGAGCAAGGCGAGCATTTGAAACTTGCCCATCTTTTACCCTGTTGGACAGTAAAAACTTAATAGTCTTTTTTATGTATGGATTTGCTTGTTCTGGGTAAGGATACTGTTTTTGGGCTGAAATTTCTCCTCCTTCCACCACAATAGTGACGGCCATGCATCCACAGTCATGTTTGTGTTTAGCAAAGGCATCTGCATGTTTGTACAGTAATGCCTGTAACTTAGGTTGGTCTGCATGTTTAGCCACTATTTTGTCCAAATCATACCCTTCAGGTTCAAAGTCCTCCACTGGAGATACCATGCCACACTCAGGTATGACTACTGGAGAGTCATCCTTTTCCTGTTCTACTGAAAGACACAATAATTGGTTACACAAATCAAGAACACATTCCTGTTTGTATAAGAAATCAGTTCCCAATAAGGAATTATTTGGGTCTGCTAACTTCATTAATGCAAAAGTATGATTCTTTCTTAGGTGACCTATTTGTACTTCAAGGGGTCTAGAAAGTGTGGTAGTAACCTGATTACTTGCAAAGGTTGCAAGTGTCTTGGTACATCCTGATGATAGAGGAGAGGATCTAGGATCCTCGACATGGAGAATACTGATTGCTGCTCCAGTATCTATAATGAGATTCCTGTCTAGTCCCTCTATCACTGCAGATATTGTGGGTCTTCCACTTGTATCTCTGCCTAACGGGGTTATGACTACACTCGGGGTTGTTTGTAGTCATGCAGCATATGCTGTCAGATAATCAAGGGGTTCCTCCTCTATCTCCTCAGAGGCAGCCAATTCTGGAGGAGTGGCTGTCCACTGGGGAAAAGGGATGGATCGACGGAGGCCACTGGACGGTTCAAGGTTGCTGAGCCTTGGCCTTCCATCATCATCAGCTCATTCACACGGGCATGAAGTTCTCGGATAGCCCGTCGTTGAGCCTCAAGCGTCTGTTGCACTGTTTTAAACATTTTCACAACTGAGTCCTCAGTTTTGTGCAAAGGCGGTGATTTAGATCTCTGCAGACGTGAACTGTTCTGTGCAGCATCTGAAAAGAAAGGAACACGATCCCGGGCTCCTGCATAGGATCCAAACGCATAACCCTGTCGAGGGGCCTGGCCACTCGAAGGTCCAGGGTTATTACGTGGGTTAGGGTCATTTTGCCAACGTTGATACTTAGGGAATTTAGGAACTCCTCGTCCTAATCCTGGCTGAGGTTGAGGTCCCTCAATCCTCACCGTAGGATTAGTTTGTGGTTCCTGAAGTACTGCAACCGGGGCTCCACGCCGACCTAATTTAGAGCCTCCCTGTGCATGTGCTTTAGCCAGTAAGGCTAATGTTCTTTTTAAAGAAATATCATCAGTGATATGCATATTAACCATTTCTCTTAACTGAGGAAGAGAATTATTAACTAGCAAACTGATGTATGGCAGTTCATCTGTTTCCTCTTTGATATGACTCCGCCAAGCTGCACTTAACCGCAAATGAAACTGATGTGGAGTTTCATTAGGTTTCTGCTTTAGGTTAGACAGAATTGCTACTCCAGCTTGCCCTGGGTGCTGGTTATGTTCCAATAGGGCTACTGTCTCTTGAAAACTTTTCTCTCCTACCCTAAACTTAAGTGGCAAAGTACTCCACAATGCTCGATTCACTGTGAGCTGTAAGATTTTAACCCAATCTTCCCTTGGTAAGCCAAACACTTTTGCTGTCTCCTGCACACGTTGTGCATGCATAGCAACTGAAGAATCCTCCATCATTCCTACTTGCTTAGCTACCAGGTCTAAGGTTTTAATATCTGTAACAACTGCTACAGGACAATCAGAATTGGAACCTGCAGTTCCTTCTTCTGGATCTGAATCTGAGCTTTCATCTGAGCTTTCATCTGAGCTTAAATCTACAATTTCTATTCCTTGCCTCCTTCTACCTGGATTCACATTTTCCTCATCTGAACCATCAAAACTTTCCACTGGAGAGAATCCTGGGTATCTAGGATAACTTTCCATGAAATATCTATGGCTTACATCCAAAGTGTCTCCACACTGACGCAGGACATCTCTTAGTCCACTAAAGTCTGGCGTGGTAGGGCGTTCTACCGATATACTAGGTGATACCAGCATATACCACGGGGGTGTAGAGGACCCACGAAATTCCTGGGGTCTAGGCAATGTTGATTGCCCGAATGCCAATAAATGTCCACCCAAAGGGACTGGATTTTCTACTCTATATGGTGCTAATGTAACATTGGGTGGAGGAGCAGGAATTCTATTCCCTGCTTGTTGTTGTAGCTCTCTTTGTAACTTAGAGATCACTACATCACATGCATTAGCTACCTGTGTTACCTGTGATACAGCCTCTTCTAACCCTTGAACAATGACCGATTGTAAAGGTATCGCTTCTTCACTCACAGAAGCTGTCTCTACAGAAGTAGAGATCTTTTCCTCTTTCTCTGCTTCTCTGTTTGTGTCACTAACTGCTTCACTGACTGTGACACTTATCTCCGCCTCCTGAACTGTCACTTCAGAACTTCCGTCTCTTATCGGCAGACTGTCAGTTTTCTCTGCACTGCCAATTTCCTCTTCTGACTCTACAGATTCAACTTGCAAATTCGCTTCTGAAAGTACTGTGTTTGCTCGAGCTAATTCTCTTGTTTTACTTCTAGTCACTGGTCCAATAAGATTTTCTACCTCTGTCGGGTCCACCATACCAATAGGAATGGGAATCAATTCTTCAACTTCCTCTGCTCTATTTTCTCCCTTTTCTAGTTCTTTAATCTTTTCCAACAGCCGACCACGGTCCACTCTATAGGCTACCAGCATCTGCTGAACTTCCCTGAGTAACTCCATCTTTTTATCCAATTTCTTTCCCAATGAACTACAAGCTACAAGCAAGCATTCAACAGCTATTCCCTTCACCACCTTAGCTCTTTTCTTTTTCTGCTCTGTTTCATTCTCAAATACATTACTCACAAAACCCCATGGGTTTCTCTGCTCAGAAATCATTCTACTATTTCTCAGCTGCTCCAAACCTCCACCATGTTCCTGAATATATTTCCTAGCAAAGTTTTCCAAAGCTAAACTACTAGAAATTCCAACACACTCCACTCCTGTGCTATCTTCACTTTTAACACTCTTACTACGAAATAGAGAATTCATCTCTTTCTTTTCCTAGTATATTCACTAGAATCTAGTATTGTCTAGTATATTCACTAGAATCAATCTTCTGTTGATTTACTCTGATATAGAAGGCGTCCCTTCACAGAAACAACAGGATAATACCCCTTGTACACCGGTTTAAACACTGTATCATAAAAGTCCCAAGTAAATAGAGGGAGTGGGGATACTCTCTTCTCTCTTCTCTCGATGGCTTATAGCAGATCGAGAGGTCTTTCCCCTCTGTCGGGACCTGCCAAATATCGGGGAATACTGAGGCAGACGGATCAGAGGTGCAGTCCGGAAGAGTTAATGGGACTAAGATAAGGTATCTTTGAACTATTCAAGTTCTGACTGATTGCGGCCTTTCTGGCGGCTATGAATACCTTGCTTTATTAACTCCCCGCCACCACTAGTGTGGGTCATCGGATCCAATGCTACTGCGAATTATTTTATTTGGTACCATTCATTAACTTCTTCAACATATAAAAACCCCTTTCTGTGCGCGCTTATCACTTTAAAACAATATTACTTTAATATTATCAGTTATCAATACAGTTAAAAACCTTTAGGCAAAAGTGAAAGTAAAGACCTTAAGATTGCTTAACCACAATACAAAACGGAAATACTGGGCGTGCTGCCAGCAGCAATAACCACAGTTGATTCTGACTTTGGTTTAAAAGAAAGATTTCAGAATCTTTCAGAATACTGAAATTAACTATTTACTTACGGTTCAAAGAAAAAGTCTCTAAAGGGTCCAGAAATTCCTGTCACACACTCCTTAAATCTCCTCCTGGCGGCTCGCCAGTCTGTTGCCTGATTTGGGAAGGGTTAGTAGGGACAGTGGAATTTATCCACTTAATTTAGGTTTATTTAATACTTAATTTTCTAATTAATTAAGAATGTTAGTAATAATTAATAGATATTAATAATATGGGTATGGCTCGCCAATATGTGTGATCAGAAGATAAAAGTTCGTCTTGAATCAGGCTTCACAGAATTTAATACCAAGGAGATTGGGGTATAACAGGAATTACACTGAGACAAAGTTTAGTCAAACAAGACCTTTTATTTAAAATCAATGAAACAAGAAGTAAATGTAAAATGTTAAAAGCAGTATGAGATTACAAAGTATCACAATTCTTTAAGAGATATAATATGATATTATACAGTCCTAAATGCACTCTGCAGCAAAGAGTACTAAGTGAATTTCACACCTCTGCTAGAGGAAGTATAGTTATAAAGAAACTGGTTGTAAATTAAACCCTTCTTAGCATAGATGCTTAGAGGTGAAGTAGAAATTAAGAATTATTTCATACTCACAAAGAATTAATACTACGACTAGCATTGACAGCTTTCGTAGGAGAAGGAGGCTTCGAAGCAGGTTGAGACGACCAGGAAACAGAGAGATGTATCGCCTGCCCTAATGGTGGATTATCACACCTTTTATAGGGAGAAATCTTTCCTCCTATGCCCAAATTTGTCTTTCCCCCATGGAAAGGTGAGGGTACCTGTTTTCATAGGCTGACCTTTGTGTACGTACTAATGACAACTATCTACGTATTTTGTGGTAGACTTGTTATATTTTGTGGGCAGAAATACCCTACTTTTGCACCTAACTAGGTGAAAGGTTAGCAGATATTCAGAAAGTCCCTAGACAATTTGCGTAGGTTTGTTTCCTAGTATCACTTTTCTGAGTAAGGGTCTTAAAGGTTGCTTTCAGCATCACAGAGGAAATAGGCCAGGATGTCTGGTTTAGAAGCTTCTAGGTATCTTGCATTTATAGCTATTGCAAATTCTATTAATCTATGCAGCCTACACACTTTTATCAAAAAGACATTTTATACAGACCAACAGATTAATCCTCAGGGCTACAGGCTGTACACCGCCACGGCTGTGGAGTCCAATAAGGGGGTTAGAAACGGGATCCTGTCTGCAGGGTCAACCCTGTGCAGCTCGCAGGTATTCCCAAAGGCCATCAGGAAGGTATCTATGTCCTCCCGCTCCTTACGCCGGGCCAGGAAGCCTTTAGCAAAGATTTTTGTAGGCTTGGGTCCCACCTCGCTCACCGTAGCCGGGGCCCCGCTGCTCCTCAGCCGGGCCAGTTCCAGCTCATGCTGGCGCTGGTTCTCCTCGTGTTTATGCTGGTTCTCCCGCTCCTTCAGTTCTTGCCTCCTCAACTCCTCTGTCATATTCCAACCGCATCTGTTCCAGGGACGGGGAGCTCTGCCGGACGATCCCCTGCTGGCCGCCGGGCTCAGGGTGCCCTCAGTATTCACTGGGCTTCCGCCAACCCCTCCCCTAGGTATAGGTGGGCAGGGTCTCGGAGTGTCCTCGGCAGCAGTGTGGCCCCTCCCAGCCATGTCAGGCCCCGCGGCCCACACTGTATCTGTTGGGCGGCTTCCCTCTGGGACAGGGCTCAGTTCACCCAAGCGATCCTTCTCCTACAGCTGGGCAATTAGCTGGTCTTTAGTGGACCTCCCAATGCGCAGCCCCCTCTGCCTGCACAGCTCCACCAGGTCTTTCTTAAGGTGCTTAGCATATATCTTCCTGCTGGCCACTCGCCGGCGTGTGCTCTCAGCTTCCCACCGGTTCCAGGGAGACCCCTCGTGCACCAGCCCTTCTTCAGGTCACTCCCTCTCGGCCAGGGTCGTGCTGCAGAGTCCTCCGCCCCTGGGACTGCTCCTGCAATCCCCCCGGGGACCCTGTTACTGCAAAGTCCTTTGCGCTGGTCACACGCTCCCGGGGTTAATTGCCTCCTGAAATCGCCCCTTCGTTTTACTGCTCCCTAGTCACTTACTGCAGGAAGCGCCGTCCACGGGGTGCAGTACATTCCGCCCCCGCCACCAGCTGTCACGGAGTGTGGGGGAGTCAGTGTCCTGCACCCCCAGCTTCCTGCGATTCACCAGGACTCTCAGGGACAGACCGAGCAGACCCAACCTGCAGAGGTTTGACTGGGTAAAGACCCAGTCGGATAAGGGGGAACATTCCCAGGAAAGGGGGGCTGGCAGCGTTCCACCTAGGAAGGAGGGAGGAGGGCCCCAGGTCAATTCCTCTTGGGGGGCTGGATGCTCCAGGCTCCGAAGTTTGGGTTTACAGGATGGGCGCGGGGCTGCCCCTCCGGATAGAGTGCCTTGTTCCCCTGGATGTAGATGTGAGGAAGGTCACTGGGTACTGGGACACGGGCGCAGCCAGTAAAGCAGGTGGTTTATTCAGATGCCAGGAACACAGTGCAACACAGGTCTTGCAGGCACAGAGAACCAGATCCCTGCTGTTAGGCCCATCTTGGGGCCCCAGGAGCCCCACAGCCCCATTGCGAGTTCAGAGCCCTGGCTGTCCTACCCTTCCTCCCCGAGCCAGCTCCAGTCTCCCCAACTCCCTCCAGTCCCTCCTCTCTGCTCAGCTCCTTTCCCCGGCCAGGAGGTCACCTGATCTCTTTGTCTCCAACACCTTCAGTTGGCACCTTTGCAGAGGAGGGGCCCAGGCCAGCAGTTGCTAGGAGACAGAGTGTCGGGCACTTAGGTGCACTGGCCTCTTGCTTTGCTAGATACTTAAGAACTGCAGAGGGGACACTGAGGCACCAACACAGCATTCACAGACCCCAGTAGGAAGAGTCCACCTTTGTCACAAGTGTTGCGGAGCCCTAGCAGGGGTGATGCCGGGAGAGCAGGACCGCGGGGTTTGGGGGGGCTCTGTCGGGGTAGCGGGGCTCTCTCTGGGGTGTCTGGGCACCGGGGCACCGGAGTTGTGGGGCTCCTGCCGGGAGAGCGGGACCACAGAGTGACGGGATCTGGCTGGGGTGTCGGGGCCCTGGGCCTCCAGCGAGGAGAGTGGGCCTGCGGAGTTGCGTGGTTCTGGCGGGGGAGCGGGACCGCGGGCTAGCGGGGTTCTGGCCGTGGGAGCAGATCCGCGGGACTTGCCGCGCTCAGCTGGGACAGCCGGATCGCTGGGATGCGGAGCTCCGGCCGGGGGAGCGGGACCAAGGAGTTGCGGGGCTGCTGCCAGGAGAGCGGGGCTCCATGGTTGCGGGCTCCTGCCAGAAGAGCGAGGGTGCGGGGTTGCCGGGGGATCGCGGTTTTGCGGGGCTCCGGTCCGGCGAGTGGGGCTGCAGGGTTGTGGGGCTCTGAGTGGAGAGAGTGGTTGCTGCACTTGGTCTGGGGAGTGGGACCGCGGGGTTGCAGGGCTCCTGCCGGGAGAGCAGGACCCAGTGTTGCGGGGCTCGGTCTGCGTTAGCCGGGCTCTGTCCGGGTTGGCGGGGCTATGTCCAGCGTGTCGGATCCCCGGGGCTTCGGCGGCGAGAGTAGGTCTGGGGAGTTGCGGACTCCATCCGGGTGAGTGGGACTACGGGGTGGCAGGGCTCTGGCCGGGAAAGCCGGGCTGCGGGGTTGCCGTGCTCCGGTCGGGGAAATGCAGCCGCGTGACTTGCCGCGCTCGGCCGGGACAGCGGGATCGCGGGGATGCGGAGGTCCGGCCGGAGAGGTGGGACCAAGGGGTTGCGGAGATCCGGCCGGGAGAACAGGTCTGCTGGGTTGCGGGGCTCCAGCCTGGGTAGCGGGACGCGGTGTTGCGGGGCTCTGGTCGGGAGAGCGGGGCTGCGGACTTACGGGGCTCCTGCCGGGAGAGCGGTGCTCCGGGGTTCCGGGGTTCCGGCCAGAGAGGGGTCTGTGGGGTTGTGAGCCTCTGAATGGGAGCTCTGGGGTTGCGAGGTTCTGGCGGGGACGCGGAGCTCCGGCCGGTGGGAGCGGGACGAAGGGGTGGACCTGCTCCGGTCGGGGAAGCGGAGCCGCAGGACTTGCCGCGCTTGGCCGGGACAACGGGATCACGGGGATGCGGAGGTCCGGCCGAGGATGCGGAACCAAGGGGTTGGGGGCTCCGGCCGGGAGCACAGGCCTGCTAGGTTGCGGGGCTCCTGCCGGAAGAGCGGGGCTGCCGGATTACGGGGTTCCGGCCAGAGTGCGGGGTTGCGAGCCTCTGACCGAGAGAACGGGGCTGCAGGGTTGCCGGGCTCCGGTCCGGCGACTGGGGGGTGGAGGGTTGCGGGGCTCCGGGACAAGAGAGTGGGGCTGCGGGGTTTCTGTACTTGGGCGGGGGAGCGGGACCGCGGGGTTGTGGGGCTCCGGCTGGGAGCTCTGAAGTTGCGAGGTTCTGGCCGGGGGAGAGGGCCTCGGGGATGTGGAGCTACAGCTGGAGGAGAGGGAGAAAGGGGTTGCGGAGCTTGCTCCCGGAGAGCGAGACAATACTGTACCTGTCGCCTATGGTGAAGTCTTACTAATGTGGGACAGCCCGAGAAGAGGGTCTCTGCGACATTTATTGTGGAGATGCACGAAATAGATGTGGTTCTGAAGAGAGACAACTAAGAGGGTTTTGCCACCAAAATAGACTATGGCTGAGAACGTAGCCGGGAAGAGTTCAGAGAGCGCCTGAGGACAAGAAGTCCATGTGTGGCAGTGACTATTTCAATGAGTTGCTATAGTAGTGTTTATAGCCTGCTCTGTTACTTCGGACAGAATTAGAATGGATCACCTCTTTTGTAAAGTCTTTTCTATGTTCTGGACCCCGCGGACCCACCGAGGGAGCGGGATCCACGCTCCTCCGGCCGGCGCGCGACCGTCCTACGCGCCCGCTCCCCGGGCAGCTCATTTCGTGGCATTTTTATAGTCCATTTAGCATAGCGCTCTTGAAAAATAAACTACTTCCCCGGAGCTTTTTCAAAAGCCTCAAGGAAAGAGCCTTGGCAAGGCAACAGCACCCTCTGCTGGTTTCTAGGAAAAACTCTCTCTGTCGTGCAATAAGACTGGCTACAGCAGGGCTCGGCACCGTTTCAGAAGAGGTGTGCCCAGTCTTCATTTAGTCACTCATTTTTGAGGTTTCGCGTGACCGAAATACATATAAAGGTTTTCAGAAGGTCTCTTTCTTTATGTCTAAAATGTATAACTAAACTAATTGCATCCGAAGAAGTGGGTGTTCACCCACGAAAGCTCATGCTGCAAAACGTCTGTTAGTCTATAAGGTGCCACAGGATTCTTTGCTGCTTTTACAGAACCAGACTAACACGGCTACCCCTCTGATACTAAACTTTGTTTGTATGTATAGTAAATAAGGTTTCTTAAATGATGAAGACGCTTCATCTATATTGAAATTAAAATGGAGAGCGCCCCCCTCCCCATAATCCTCTGCCTCGAATTGGTGGCGAGGACCGGGCAGTGTGAGTGCCACTGAAAATCAGCTTCTGTGCAGCCTTCGGCACACATGCCATAGGTTGTCTAGCCCAGGTTAAGAGGAACATGCATTCCAATTTTACTTCATGCAGTTCCAAATTGCATAGTTTACTGGGTTTACAGTCAGGATTTCACTTAGTCTCCACTACCTAGGTGTCTGAGTTTGAGCTGTAACAGCAATCTATGTGTATGCGACGAGTGTTGTACTTGGTGGGGTGGATTCTTCTTAAGGGTTCCAGGCACCATCTGAGCCTTTTGTTCTTCCCTGTGTAATAACAGAGCTGGTTAAGACTCAATGGAGAGTCTTGCTGCAGACCAACAGAGCTGAAATCACTGATAACCAGCTCTAAGCATTAGTCCTGCTTTGGGACAGTGTCTCTCATGCAAGAAACTGCCCAGTCTGCGCTAGCAGTGAGGCTCCCTCACTAACAGCTGAAATCAGGGAGAGCTGTGTGAAGTGCAGGGCCCCAGGGGTGCCTGAACAGGGGGGAACAACACCCCAGGACTTTTAAAAATGGGAGGGCTCTGCCTTACCACTTTGTAATGACTGTAAGGGCAAGTGAGGGTGGGGAGAGGACGGAGAGCAGTTATAGGGAAGTGGAGTCTTGGGGGAAGAGGCAGCGTAGGAGCGGGGCCTTGGGGAGAAGGGGTGGGGCAGGGGCATGGAGTCGAGTGGCAGGGGTGGGGCTACTGTTCGGGCTCTGGTGGCCACTCCTTTTAGGGAGCCTGTTAAGCTCCTGGTGGGACCACAAGACATCCCAGAGCAGAGAGAGTGGCCAGCAGAGCAATGACAGGGTGGAACAGCAAGTGGCCGGCAATGTGGCCAGACAGCGGAGGGAGAAAGGGGCTTTCCCCCCGGGAGGTGAGAGGTGAACTCTGGGTTTTCATTGACCCAGGACAGCAGCTGTGGGTGAGGTGCAGTGAAGGGAGGGGCACATCCAAAGAGCTTTTGGTGTCTGGATTTAAGAGCCCGAGGCAAAGGGCCACTGCCCAGCGCACTGTGGGGCGGGTGGTTTGCTCATAGTGTTGTGTTATGATTGTGGTGTTTCCCCAAGTTAATACAAGGTGATTTTCCGCCTTTTTCTTAAAGTTTCTTTTCTACACTCAGTGGTTGTGAGTGGGGAAAGTATCACCTCTTAGAGGCACCCAGTGGCCAGAGTTAGTTTCCCCAGGTTACTGGGTGGGGGCTTAAGCAGATTGTATGTTGTATTGTTGAAGTAGAGCCCCAAGCACCCAAACAGGGAATTGTAACTTCAACCTTCAGAGTAAGAGCCAGAGGTGCTGCCACTGAGCTAGCCAGGCCGCCTAAATGTATTAACCACTTTCACTGCAAGAGCAAAGACTGGGTACTTCTGTGCTTCTTAGCAGCTGGAAAAAAGCCTCTTGGGGGAAATATCTCCTGCCCCACTGCCAAAAGGAGCCCCTTGAGTGGGAACAGTCAAAGGCCCCACCTGCTTTCCAACCAGCTTGTGATGCTGGCCGCAGAACGAATGCTGGTCTGTGGGTGGCCTTCAGTGGGGATACGGCATGGCAGGGAGCAGGCTGGCCGGGTGTCGTTGTGGCTGTCTGCTGGTCACTCACAGGTGTGGTTCTCCCCTCCTCTTGCACTGCCCTTGGTTGCTCTGTGGCTTTTAAGCCTTCCCTTGGAGCTGTCAACACCAGCCGCCTCTGCTCTAGGTGCCCAGAGGAGGAGAGGTGTGTTGGGCTCCAGCCTGGGACTCTGCCTCCCTACTGCCTAGCCCTGACTATGAAGCCTGGCCCTAACCCTCCTTCCTTTAAATGCCATGTGGGCAAGAGGAAGAGTGTGACAGCTGCAGGGACCAAAGTTGTGGGCATCAGGTGAAGCAGCGAGAAACAACCATATGATCAAGCCACAGGAATCTCTAGCCAGACTGTTAAGTTCTAGGACCCCAACCTATAGCCGCCATCCCATTGAACCATCCAGACCAAAGACCTATCTCCAGTGGGCATCGGTCACCCAGCGTGAGGGAAAAAAAAACACTCTAGTTCACCCCCAGAGAAAGTAGCCAAGCACATTGAGCTCCAGGGCTTTGCAGCAAAATCACATATCATCAGGAGGGCCCACTGAGATTTGAACTCAGATTCCAGGATTTAAAGTCCTGAGTGCTGCCCATTACACCATGGGACCTACTACTATTTTATTTTTTAGACACCTGTGACTCTCAGCTGGCTGGTTTGCACTCTGCACTTATTGCTTCCCACCAGCAGCTTCCTCTCACAGGACTCTCTCTCCTCCTCCAGCGACTATAGTTCTGCACGAATGGATCCGTGGGTCCTGCCCTGAGACCCCACATCCCCCTGCTTTATCTCCGTTCCCTGCAGGCTGCAAAAATGTCAGGGGAGGCTGCTCCTCCCTTCACTCGGTGCTCCCGCTCATATCAGCCAGCTGCAGCCTCATCTCTTGGAACTCGGCCAGCTGTCGCTTGATCCGATCGTACAGTCACACGCTGACTGGCTCCCCTGCCTGGATGCTCTTGTGGAAATCCCACAAGCGACGCTGCAGGACTTGGAACCACTGGTTTCTTTAATGTTGTGGTGTTTCCCCGACTGCCGGAACAAAGCCGGAACAAACTCCTCCCTGACTGACTCCCACCAATCCCCTCTGATGCTTTCCCATTCTGCCAACAACGCCAGGCCTCCCCCCCTGCTCATTTATCTTGCAAGCTTGGGATGTTCAGCTTCCAATATCCTCTGCCATAGGTCAGGGAATTGCCCACATTGAGCACACGGTGAGAGCTGCGTGAGCCAAACAGTACATTGGCACCACCCTGCACTGGGCTGTCAACGTGCTCTCCTTCACGGAAATCTGGTCAGTGCGACACCTGGCCTGTCCCCGCAGAAAGGTGTATCCCCTCTGTGGCTGGTGAGAGCTCAGGTCAGAGGAATAGGAGGCTACCACCCACCCTCCACTGGTTCCACTGTGGAGAAACACGTCCTCTAAGCCAACCTCACTACAGACCTGTGCCAGGTAGTGCTCATCATAGAAGAGTTTCCTCTGACCATCAGGAAAACAGGACCAGCAGTCCTCAGGCCAGCTGCAACAATTGAAATCCTCCCCCCTGACCCCGCTCCAACACCATGCTGTCCAGAGGAAGGGAGTCAGTTTCTTCATAGGACTTTCCTTTTATGTCTTAATTGGGGATCATACACACTAATATAGCCTGCACCAGTGCTGCAGAGCACAAAGCCCACCACTAATGCTTTCCCTGGTCAGAACTCCAGCCCCTTCTGTACTCACACCGTGAATGTGAAGAACAAGACTCCAACCCCATCATTCTTCACTGGCCTGGAGGACCAGAGAGATGGGCCCTTCCACCAGTCACCCTCTGCCCATCAAGCTACCCTAGAGTTGTTAATATGCATTTCCTGAACACCCACCCTGTCCAAGTCCAGCTTCTCCAAGGCAATGAACATCAAGCGCTTCCTCCTGGGCCCCCAAATCCCTGCCACCTTCCACACGGCCACTTTCACAGATGCCCCTTCCAGGGTACTGCCCTTGCTCACCTGCACAGAGGAGTTTTCATCCCCTATTCCTGCCTGTTACTGCCCAGCACCATTCCTGAGGTCCACCCTCCCTCACTTCCTGCCATATTGGGTCCACCAATAACTCACCTAGGAGAGACAGCTCCCATCCTTCATTGTTAAAGTTCAGGCCAGCCAACTAGGGGCAGAAACCCACAGTTCCCCCCCCCCCCACTGCAGAGCCCAAGCTCAGGGACTCACCTTGGGTGCAGGAACCACTGTGCTCTCAGAAGACAAGCCACCCCTGCACAAAGAGGGATGAAAGGGCCTGCCAAAGCCTGGGAGTAGAACCAGGGATCTTTATTACCTTTTTAGTCTAATGGTCTCCCAACTGAGCTACTTTGGCAGCTGTGTGGCAGTATTTTGGCCTGTTGTTTCTCTGTCCGAGATGTTTTTGCCGCAGTTGCACACAAAAAGGACGTCATTGTGAACGGTCCATAAAGACAAGACTCGCTTTTGCCTGCCTTGCTCGGCTTGACTTGCTGCCTCACACCGTTCCTGCCCTAGTGCCCGGGTTGACCTGGTGGTGGAAGGGGACTGCGGGCCAGTGGTGCAGGGAGGAAGTTGAGCTGGACCCTGAGCTAGACTAGACCCTGGCGGTGAGAGTCTGGCCACCACTTGCCTGTTGTCCTGGCTTCCCCCACTGGGCGTCATTTCAGGAGGGAAGTGGGGCTTCTGCCTCCCCGCCCGATTTTCACACCGCAGAGGAGTGTGAACAGGAAAACGAACGGCTGCTCCACACCCCCACCGGAGGAACCCGCCGCCCTTAGCTGTGGGGAGTAAGAAGTGGCTGTTGGCTGACAGGGCCTGTTCCCGAGGAGCTGGAATAGCAGCTGCCGCCTCCCCCTCGGCTCCAGGCTGTGGGAAATGCTCATTGCCTGGCTGCATGGGCGGATGCTGCTCCGTGCTCTGGAGAGCGTCTGTATTGCTCTGTCAACCCCCGGTCTTCACTGCACCAGTCTGGTAAGGTCCCAAGTGCCCCCTCCGGCCTGGCAGCTGAGAGTCTGTGCAGACATCAGCCCCCCTGCCAGCCCCCACAGGCAGCAGCAGCACCAGCCCCCCAGCACCACAGGGGCACTCAATGCACTTCCTGTGGGGAAATGACTCCTTGGCGTCCAGCTGCTAGAGTGAGACCCAGGAGATAGCAGTGTCTGGCTCACCGTGGGGGATAGAAGAGACCTGGTGAGTGCGGATCTCCCTCAGTCTCCCCCCGGAATGCTGGTCACTTTTATTTTCACTGTGATAGTCAGTGCTTCCCTTCAGGGCTGGCCTTAGAGGGGTGCAAGGCCCAGGACAAATCCCCCCTTTCTGTACCAGGCCCTGCAGCCACTCCACCCCTTCCCCCATATCTCCACCCCTGTCCCATCTCTTCCCGGCCTTCACCTTCCTGCCCCATTCCTCTCCATCCCCCACCTCTTATTGTCCCTTCTCCTCCTCCTCTCTGCCCAGCGCCTCCTGCACCCCACTGAACAGCTGATCACTGGCAAGTGCTGAAGGGGAAGAGGAGGAGCTTGTCGGCAAGGCTTGTCGGCAAGGTCTGTAGTGGGGCAGGGGGAGCTGCCTGCCAATTGGCGCTGAGCACATATTTTTTCCCTGTTGTTTCTGCAGCCCCGTAGCACTCATGGAGTCACTGACTGGGCTCCTTTTGCACTCTAGAGAGGAGCAGAACAAGGGCTATGGCTGATCTATGGGGCACTAGGTGAGTGGCAGAGGCTACAGGTGCTGAGAGTTTGCCAGACCCCTCAGGGACACAGTGTGAGGTGGTGTCCCAGGGATCTCTATGAAAGGAGCAGAACAGGATTTACTTGGGGAGAGAATTGAGAGTGTCTCAGGGGGTTGTACAGACATGTTGCTCAGGTTAGAGACTGGCTAAAAACCAAACATTGCTGTGAGATGGATTCAGACCTGCACAAAGGAACGTGATTGGATTTTAATCCCAACACCTTAACCACTCGGCCATCACAGCTGAGAGTACAAAACTCCCCCAATCCTAGAGAAACAAGGTAAAGAATCCCAATGCCCAGGCTTGAAGTCATCTGAACTACAGAATTCCCACCGCAAACCTGGCTCCCAAAGCACAGGGGGAATTTGGGGTTTGTTCTCTTTGCTAAGTCATGTGCAGTAGCTCATGTTTCAATAAGTCTGTTAGTCTATAAGGTGCCACAGGACTCTTTGCTGGTTTTACAGATCCAGACTAACACGGCCCCTCTGATACTCCTAGTGACACTCTCCAATGGATCCCCGTCCTCCACCCACTGTGAGGTAGGTAGGAGCAGATCATTATTATCCCTACTTGAAAGAGGGAGAAGCTAAGGCTGAGAAAGGAGAATTAACTTGTCTTAGGTCACCCAGCCAGCCAGTGGCAGAGTTGGGAACAGGACCCAAGAGCCCTGATTTTCAAACTGCCCATCAGATCTTGAATTTCACACATTGAATGACCTGAATAAAGTGCTCTTGGATGAGCTCCAGACCAACAACTGTGCACAGTAAGTAATTATTCAGCAAGTATTTGAGGAGAACTGCAATGTTAGAGAGAATCATGAACTGCTCAGAGACCATTAATGCAGCGAAGCAGCAAAATTTGTCAAACATATAACAGGTTATGACTTATTTCCTTGGTCTTAAAAGAGAACAACAAGGACCTGAGTCTCCTCCATGTCAATAACCCCCTGCTCAGCCAATCAGGGTAGAGACTGAGGACGGGAGGCTGAGGGTTCTCACCAGAGAGCCCAAAGGATGGTCCAAGCCACCAGTGGGGATCACTGCCCCAGCACTATTTCAGCCCCACATTTTTGGGTGGGCCTCCCACAATGGGAGCTGTCGAGCACTCCCCCGCAACACATACACACACACACACACTGCTCCTGGTGGGAGGGGAAGAGGTGAAAGGACAAAAGAAGGAGGAAAAGGTGAAACAAAAAGGACAAACTCTAATGACCACAGTGATTCTAAGGGACAAAATCCCAGGTGCGGAATAAAATTCTGCCTCCTTAAGTTTGTGTTTTCCATGCCTAAAATTCAACTGTCACTAGATGGATCAGACTGAACAGGTTTCAAACCTCGAGGAGGCTCTTACCTTCTAAACTGGGATGGCTGTTTTCTAGTAAAATCAGGAAAAGGAAAAAAGAAAACTCTAAAGAGGTTCCTCCTGGCGCTCACGTACCTGAACCCGAATACTCTCTCTGTCCTCAAAGAGAGACCTGGAGAAGGAGACTTGCTGAAGCAAAGACACAGGGGTCTCTAAGGTTTCCCTGGCCCCTCGCCCCTGTCCTGCCTGCCTGATGTCAGCATCGCCCTGTGAAGTCACCACCTCCCCACCACCTTTGACCAATAGTCTGAGGTCCTGCAAAAAGCCTTTGTGATGTCACTGCCACACCCCTCCCTTGCTGTGCTAATGTCCTGCCCCTGGGCAGGCACTTTGGAGGTTTGAGCTACTCCCTGTGGATCACCCCACAACTCAAGGAGAGTTCGTTCTAGGAAGCAAGCCGGCTAGACAGGAAAACATCAGACGCTTCTCCCAATGCTACTCTGTTTTTCAGAAATTAGTCAACTTTATGGCCAGAAGAGACCATTAGAGCATCTAATCTGACGCCCTGCATATCACAGGCCTCCTATATGACACAATAGCTACTTTGGGGGCAAATACTTTCTAGAAAGGCATCTAGTCTTCATTAAATGACATCAGGAGATGGCAAATCCATCACTTTCCTTGGTAGCTTGTTCCTGTAGTGAATCATCCTGGCTGTTGAATATTTGTGTCGTATTTGTAATATCAATTTGTCTCTTTTCAGTTTCCAGCCATTGGGTCTTGTTATGCCTTTCTCTGATATATTAAAGAGCCCTTTCCTACCCAGTCTTTTCTCTCCATTAAGGCCCTTCAACACTTCAATGAAGTCACCTTTCAATCTTCTTTTGATAAGCTAAACAGGTTGAGTTCGTTCAATAGCTCACTAGAAGGCATTCTTCTCCAGCCCTCAGAACATTTGTTGGCTCCGTCATCAGACTTCTCAAATGCAGCTGGATGTGGTTCTTGTTCTTCTGCACAGCATAGCTCCTGGAGAGGAGGGATCTGCAAATGTACATTCCTATGATACCTTTGTTTAATTGATGAAAACATAAACTAGACACTTAGAGGTTTGGAACTGATTTCAGCTGATGGACAGCTTCGCTAGGTTTTTATGCATTTGAACAGCAAAATGTTGAGTGTTTACATTCATATCAAGCACCCCCGTATACTGGAGCTCCTGAACAGAATGGAGAATGGAAATGAATTTTTTTTCCTTTTTTCAAAAAAAGAAAGAAGGTTATAAGAGAACACAGGAGTTTGACCAAGTACCACCGTGAGCAGCAAGCAGCACTCTATCACTGAGCTATAGCCCCGTGACAACAGGCGTATAGAATTGTGATCTCCAGGACTTTGCAGGATAGACCTGGCTTCATCGAGCTCCTTTGCCATTCCCAGACCACAGGTGGTTTTAAAAATGGGGTTTGATTAAACTTCTTAAATGTGGTAAACACCACAGCTTGCACACCCACCAATATAGCTTCTCCCACTGACATAGCTGCCACCTCTTGGGAAGTGGATTAACTACACCCACAGGAAAACTCACTCCCATCAGCATAGAGCAGGGGTTCTCAAAGTGTGAGTGAGAACCCCAAAGTGGGTCATAACCCTGTTTTAATGGGGTCACCAGGGCTGGCATTAGAGTTGTTTGGGACTGGGGCTGAAAGCCAAAAGTCTGAGCCCCAGCACCGAATCATTCAAGCTCTGGTTTTGCCTTCCCTGACTGGGGCAGGGCTCAGGCTTTGTCTCCCCTGCCTCTGAGCAGTGGCTTGGCCCTCTTTCCAGGGCCATGTAGTAAGTTTTTCTTTTTGGGCAGAAGGGGGTTGCAGTGAAAGGAAGTTTGAGAAACCCTGGCATAGAGCCTCTGAATTTGTCTAGACTTGGCTCACTGTGGGTGATCAGACACTGAAAGTACAGCCATGGAGACACCACACACCAGCCTTGCCTAGCAGGCAAGAATCAAACCTCCACAGAAAGACGCCTGTTGTTTACTAACCCATCGCCCTAAGCACTCAGCCACCACCACTTAGCAAAGGAGCTTTTCTACACCATGGTTCTGGTCTCACTGAAGGGTCATTTCCAATTGTTTGCTCAGACCAGCATTAGGGAAAATGGTGCCCTGGGCAAAGTTTGTACTTTGGCAAGTCCCCATTGCCCCTGGACGATCCCCACTCTCCCTTTACAGCTAGCTCCTGTGCTCCCAAACCTTGCACCTCCTTCACCCCTAACTCCTGCCCCCTCCTGTGCCCCCTTTGCCCTTAATTCCCTGTGTCACCAGCCATTGCTCCTCTCCTGCAGCCCCTTCACATGGTTCCAGAGCTGGGGCCCCCGCACTTGTTCTCCCTTTCCCTGGGCTTTGGCATCACTAGCCCCTGCTTATCGAGTAGGGTTCAGTGGTTCCCAAAATGTGGGCATGACTCCTAGGGGGACACAGAGGAACATTCATGGGGGCACCTCCGAGCCTGAACCAGCCCCCATGGAGGTAGCACCACTCAGCCCCACTGTGTCCCAGCTCTTCCCCAACCCCACCCTCAGCCTGGTGCTCTGGACCCCAGCTCGGCCTTGACCCCCTTACCTCTGTCTGCACCCCTCTCCACAGCAAGGAACAGTCCCACTCCCAGCCTTGGTTCTCAACCGCGGCTTCCGAGGGGCCACAACCATGGCTAAGAGGGCACAGTGTGAAATGTTTGGAGACCACTGGTTTAGGGTTACATTCTCAGTCACTTCTATGCAGTCCAATAAAAGCTATTCCTCACCCACCCACCCACCCAGCCCTCCATCAGGATGGACTAGGTATGTTCTGCTGCCCTTCACTCATGCAGGAAGGATAATAACATTTCATTCCACTCAATCCTAAAGTGATTTGTAACCCAACACCACTAAAACTGGTCATTTTGGGAAAGTGTCCCCATCATACTGCATATCTAGGCAGAGTAGGTGTGTCTATGCAAACACGGTCTGTTCCTGAAGTCTTTCCCCCAGCACCTCACTGGATGTGATGGGGGAGCTCATTCAGCCCCTGCTTCTGCTTAGTATTTAAAAACTCCTTATTGTCCCTATCTGTGCTGGCGTTAGATTTCTCCTCCTGTTACCTTTTTAACAGCTCAGATGGGGTGGCTGAGTGGTTATGTTGCTGGTCTCCTAATCCATCATGCTTTGCATGCTTGTGTTCAAATCCCATCCTCATTGGATACATTTACTCTTCACACCTTCTTTACAGACAACCATCTCGGTACAATGACAGATCAAACAATGTTGCTTCTTGCAAACAAAACCCTTCTCAGAAACTCAGACCCCCCTTGCTTTAAATAAAATGTCTAAATCCCAGATTTCTTAAAATAAAAAAAAAGAATTCTCTAGTCCTGTATTTCTTAGTTTTAATCTCAAAAGGTAACATCCTCATCATCTCCCCAACCCTGGGACCTGCCCAAATTATTAAAATACCCCCATCCTGAGCAAGGCCACAACCGTGAACCAGAGCTAGTGTCTAGGCCAAGCTGTTCTGAACGATGCAACTCCAACATTTTCTCCCTGCTTCCCTTGGCAAGGTCTGACTGAGAAAACAAAATTCCCGAAACTGAAATATTTCTGCTGAAAAACCAATTCTAGTCTGGTTGGGGACTTTGGTTTGAAAGTATTATTGTTATTAATCCTTTCTGATTTCTGAGTCAGTTCAGTTCAGTCTTTGTCCTCCAGGTGTGTTTCCAGCTGCTGAGTCGTGGGGAAGAGAGGCTAAGTTATGATGTCTCTTCCCCTCTTTCATAGTTTCTTCCAACTTGCTAGGAAGCTCCTTTGCTACGATGTGAGTCAAGAAGTGTCCATTGTCGCTGTGCTATCTCGGAGAAGCCTGCATTGTACACGGTTCCTGGGATAGTCCTTGGGAGTTTGGATCCCTTCAATGGGCCAGCAGAGAGTCTGGCTCCTCCCTTGTCGCACCTGAAAGGCTGGTGGGGGGCATTTCCCAACCTCAGTAACACACACAGAGAAAAACTTCATAACTTCCCAACCAATGGTAGCACACACAATCCTACAAGACATTAATGTTCAACAGATCAAGAGTTTTGAAATGACACCTCACAAGGCAGACTTTGTACAAACCATGTCATCATTATATGAGAGTGGTGAATATGGGGCTTCCAGCTGCTGCTTTGAGCACAGCATGCCACACCTGGGCTTAAACTGCAATGGAGACGTACCCTTAGAGTCCATCTCTCCTGGGATAAAGACGGCAGCAGGGCTGGCCTGGGTTATCTGACTTGGGCTCACGGAGCTAAAGCTGAGGGGCTAAAAACTTTTGTGCAGATATTTGTGTTCACACTGAAGCCTTCATGAAGACAGCGGCTTGGCTGTCAGAACTTTCTGGAGCTATGAAAGGGAAGGGGCCCATGGCTGTGTAGCAGGAATGCAGGGCAGGCAAGTTCACAGGATACTGGGGGAGGCCAGTTATGATGATATATTGATCAGCAGCATTTACACTAACAATTTGTCGGTTTAAGTTTGCTGCAAAAACCTCTAGGTCTTTGTCGAGGTGGTTTTATTTTGTCACCAAAACAGGGCAGTTTTGTCACCAGTTGTGGTATTGCAGTGTGTGCACCAGCCACAAGCTGCTGACCGAGGGAGCATTGTGTGTTTTACATATACGTGAGCAATAAAATTCTGCTGAAATAACTTTGTAGTGCAGACCTGGCCAAATATTCACACACACACACACTGCTTGCAAGGAAAACCTCACCTGCTCCTCTGCTTTGCAGAATCCAAACACAAGCAAAGCTTGTCAGGCCCCGGTGGGGATAGCAGGGAGTCAGGTGTGGGCAGACGTGACACTTCAGTCATAGGTAGGTACCATGTCTTAGCTGGCTAAAGCACCTGTTTTGTAAAAAGGAGATCCTGGGTTCAACTCCCAGTGGTGCCTTATTGACTGGTTGTTAGGGCACCTGGTATTGGCTACTGTCAGAAGACAAAATATGGAGCTCAAGGGACCTTTGGTCTAGCCCAGCAGTGCTGTTTTTATGGTTTAAATTACACTCACAGGCACTAATAACAGAGTTACTGAAAGTTTGGGAGTTAAGAGCTTATAAGTCAGTGTTCCAGCCTGTAACAGATGACCCCCTCCCTCTGGGACAGGGGCAAGTCTGGACTCTCACACCAAATGGCTCATTGTGGCTGCCAGAATCTGTGGGCAGCTCATTTAGTTTGCACCGAGGGTTGAGTCCTGCTTTGTGCACCGTGTGTGAGAATGAAAATCCTAAACCGCCCTTTGAAATAACTAATGCAGCAGGACGTGTTATTGTCCCTGCCCCAAAGCAGACAGACCAATGGAGAAATGCCATTGAGTCCAGGGTAATACTCCACTGCCATTTTACCTTTTTCACTTGCTAAACTCCATCCCAACCTTGTGGGGTCCAGAGCCCGGTATTGAGCCTGAGCTGAGATGTCTACACTGCAAATTTACCACCCCACGGCCCTAGCCTGGGAGCCTGAGCAGGCACGGGACAGCCGTGGGTGTTTCATTGCAGTTTGGACATAGCCTAGCATTATGTCTACACTGCCATTAACACACCCAAGTCACTATTCTCAAACCCTGGGTCAGTTGATTCAGGCTTGTGGGGCTTGTGCTGCAGGCTTATAAAATTACAGTGTAGACACTTGGGCTTGAGCCCAGCCTCCGAGACCCCATGAGTACAGTTGTGCTGCCCTCGATTCACACATCAAGGATAACAACGCTTTATTTCTCCTGCCCCAATTACATGGAGACTTGGAATCCAACACCAGCCACAAGTGATCATTTCGGCAAGCAACCCAACATATTTCCAACATACTGTAAAATCCACATGGAGACTCATACACGAAACCTTGCAAGAAAATCATTCAGAGGGGATCTGAAGCACCTGCTGCTGGAGGGAAGGAGGGAGCCGTGGGTTGGGAGTGAGGAGCAGTGTGCATAGGAGGGACTGAGGGTTGGGATTGAGGGGAACTGGGAGTAGAGGGGACATGGGTTTAGGCTGAAGAGCATCCTCGTTTGGGGATCCAGCAGGAAAGGGGAAGGCAGCAGGTGATTCTATTTCCTTAGGGATAGTCTATGTGTTTGTATGTGTATGTGTGTGTGCAAGGGAGGAACATGCTATATGCCCAGAGGCCTTTTTTCCTCCAGGCTGCAAGTACAGAGGAGCTGTCAGGCAGTTGCCCCTTCAAACCCACACACAAAAATGCCCTTCTGAGGAAAGGGAAAATCCAACAGAGAAGCTTTCCAACAGGAGCTGCTGCGTCAATGTTTAGTTTGGGGAGGAATTTGGCTGCACTCAGAGATCTGCCTGCGGGTTAGAATCTGCGATCGGAAGGGCTGAATGCAAACAGCGTTTATATGGGACCGTTAGTGCCGCCCCCGCGTGGCCAAAGATTAGAACTGACCAGCAGAGTTTAAAGCTGGAGCCTGGGACGCTTCTGAACAAACTGGGCATAAAGCCTCTCACGTGGGATCCTCGCTGTGCAGGAGGCTGACGGAAGCTGATACTCAGGGCTCAAGGCAGCACCCTGCCATGCTGAGCCGGTGTCTGTGCTAAGTTCAGCATCAATTAGGTGATTCTGGGAAGTTCGGGGTCCCCGGGCTCCCAAAGGGGGGTGAAGCAGGTCACCCGTGGAGCAGGTTAAAGCTGCAGGTTGACAGTGGGGTTGCTGCCCCTGTGAACAGCTGCTGTAGCACCACCTGGGCAGGACAGGGAGAGCCAGTTATACCACCCCCAGCCTGTATCGGGGGATCGGAGCACTCACACCCTGGGGACCCACCCACCAGAGATCTACTGGGGGGAGAGTGGCACCCACACACCCAGGATCTTGTAGGGGGGGACAAGGGCAGCCACACACCGGGATCCTCTGCAGAGGGACAGACACGCACACATCCAGGATTCTGTATGGAGGGCAGAGGTACCCGGACAGCTGGGCTCCTGGACGGGGAATGGGGGGGGGCACCGAAACATCCGGGATCTTACATGGGAGGACAGAGGAGCCTGCACCCTGACATGAGACGGGGGTGGGGGAAGCAGGGGCATTATCCAGTTCCAGGCTGTCCCCGCCTGGCCAAGGCACAGAGCTCACAAGCAGAGTTTAAAGCTCCAGCTGCCAAACCACAAAACAAGCCGGGCACCGTGGCTGGTGCCTGTGATCCCAGCACCTGGGGATGCTGAGGCCGGCGGATCGCTTGAGCTCAGGAGTTCTGGGCTGCTGCGGGCTGTGCCAATAGGGTGTCTGCACTGAGTTTGACATCAATATGGTGATCCCAGGGAAGCTGGGGGTCCCCAGGTTGCCTAAGGAGGGGTGAACCAGCCCAGGTCGGAATGGGAGCAGGTCAAATCTCCTGTGCCAATCAGTAGTGGGGTCGCACCTGTGAATAGCCCCTGCAGCGTAGCCTGGGCAAGACAGTGAGACACGGTCTCTTTTTATACAGACATCCCCCACAGAGCCTGCAGGGGGGGATGGGAGCACCCACCCGCTGAGGATTCTGACTTGGGGGGAGGGACGCACCCAAGCAACACAGATCTTCAAAAGGGGAACAGAGACACCCACAGATCCCAGATGGGGGCAGGCAGGGGAAACCACACACTGGAGCTAGTTCATGGGGTAGGGACAGAGACACCCACCAGAGATCCTGGATAGGCGCACCCACATGATGGGTATCTTGAACTGGGAGGAGGGAAGCACCATGTACCAGAGGTTCTGAAGGGGGAAAAGGGACACCCACACACCACGTGTCTTGCAGCAAGAGCTGCGGTCTTGATTTACACACGGCAGTGATGGGGAATTAACCACGTCCCTTGCGGAGCTTGTTCCACTAGATAATTAGCCTCATTGAAGTACTCAAACCTTTTAACAATAAGAAGTGAAATGAAATGGCCACATAATGGCAACAGAACCTAATAAATTTGTTAGTCTCTAAGGTGCCACATGTACTCCTGTTCTTTTTGAGGATACAGACTAACACGGCTGCTCCTCTGAAACCGAAGAGATGAGAAGCCATGTTCTTGTTCAATGTGCATTAAAGTTGAAAAGGGAGATGTTTCCTCTTTGATTCCTATGCCCCCAACTCTAATCCACTAAACACCCCTTTCCTCCCACAGCCAGGACTAAAACCCAGGAGTCATAACTAGTAGCCCCCCTTAACCTTCTCTCTGTGAGGAGGAAGAAGAAGCTCTGAGACCCCTGTGCTGTCCCCTTGCCACTCTGCCTGGGCTGCACTTGAAACCCAATGGGGTTTCCTTGGGCAGTTTTGAATCTTGCTCCCAGGAAGGGTGTAATTTTAGGAGCAGGATCCAAATAGTGCAATTAACCAGCCAGAAGGGGCATCAGGTATCGGTGTAGGAGCTATTGAAATAATCATAGCAAAGTAGTTCAGGGAAACTGTTATTAATGAAGTGTGAATGAAAGGTGAGAATCTGAGGCTGTAAGTGTCACACTAGAGGGCGCTGAGATGGTTTTAAATTTGTCATCCAAACCCAGTTACCACCTAGCACATGGTTTAACCTCTTCTTCTCTTACCGTTGCTCCTTATCAGGGAAGGGGAGAGAGCAAACGAGCAATAGAAACACAGACCTAGTGACTGAAGCAAACATTTCTTTGCTCCTTGCTTGGCTCTGTCAGTTATTTGGGTACAAACTCACCCCCCCCACCCACTGTCTGGGCTGGGCTCAATGGGCAGGAAGAGCTCAGCTGTCAGTGGGACTTGGGGAGCTCAGGACATTACTGTGAACTGCTTGAACGTTTAGGTGAAAAACCACCTAAACACGGACACAAGGTCTAGGCTTTTGTAACTCATCTTGCATCTGCGGCTGTTGAAGCTACAAGGCAGAGGACTAAGTACAACATTTAAACTTATGTTTGACCTCAGAGAATAAAACAAATGTGTCTGTGAAAAGAGGGGAGTTGAGTTCAATCCCTTGTCACCATCAATGTGCAAACCATGAACTTGTTACTTTGCATTCCTGATGTGTCACCATCATGTGGCTATTCTCATAGACTTTAAGGTCAGAAGGGACCATTATGATCATCTAGTCTGACCTCCTGCACAACGCAGGCCACAGAATCTCACCCACCCATTCCTGTAACAAACCCCTAACCTGTGTCTGAGTAACCTATTCTGTCTCAGTCCCTTTAATTAAAAAATTGTGTTTTTTTCATAGAAACTATATTTTCCTTGTAGAGACACAAGAGCAGATTAATCTACAAAGGGAAGGTGATTCCAAGGCAGTTCTGGAGGAGAAGGGAACATTTTCAGCATCACTAAATTATTTTGTTGTGCCTCACAGAGAGAGAAAGAGAGAGAGAAAATAAACCTATTAATTTGAGCTACCGACACAGTTCACAGCATGAAATACATAATTTTGTGTTCATGAGTTGTGTTCATTTACATAATATGAAAAATATGTATTAAGCAATGCATGAAAACCTCACTGCATTGAAGAACCCACCTGATGTAGTCAATGTACTACAGAATATTTAAAGAAGTTAAGAAAGATGTGCTTATAACTTAACGTGCCATTTACACACGCACAAGACACAGAAGAAACTGAATTATTTGAGCTACTAAAATTTCCATATTCTCACAGCATTTTAGGTCTCAAGGTTGTTTTAATTTGCTTATTTTTTTGGAACTAGAAATGGGGAAAGAGTACACTGAAGTCAGTGGAATTACCGCAGTGAGGGATTAGTCTCATTATTTGCCACTAACAAAACCTTTGTTAACACAGAGTTAACTTTGACTGTTACTATCTCTTACCTTCCAGAACATCGAGTTCAGTAAAACACAAACTCTGGAAAAACCGGGAATACAGAGTGATGGTACATGCCCAGATAACCTTAACTCTGCCCTCTAGAAGAGCATCCCTGATAGCATATGAGAACAAGGAAAGGTTTGGGGACAAATTACAGCTACTTCCCAAGAGTTTGTTTCTTCTGCAATTAATTGATCCTGATCCCATCAACTGATCCTGTCCTGGTGTCTGGCTGTGGAATTTACTATTTACTATTTTTATCCCAGCATATTTAAAGATGAAACTGCTTTACAAAAGCTCCTTTATTCTAGGTTATACAAACAGGTCACTTCCCCACCTATTTCAAGGAGATGGAATTTTCCTGACCCACAGGGAACTTAAACTATCATGCTCAAGGAGAAAACGAAGGGGAAAAAACCCCAAACCCACCAAACGGTTGCTGTTTCTACCCAAATGGTCAATGAGATTAGAAAGTGAGACTGTGCAATTAACTGTCTGGTACTACACTGACGCTGCAGTTACTTGGATGTTACTGTAGTACCAGACAGCTCTACGGTTGGTAAACGTACAGAGACTCTAAAAAGCTGCCATTCGAATGCATCTGAAAGTCACAAGGAACAACAATCTGTGTTAAAGGAAGTTTGCCATTTATTAGAGCCCCAGTTGATGCCGTGTGCACAAACAGAGGATTGAATGTGTAACAGGGAGTTTGGTAAATCTTGGTTATTTCAGTTTTGTAACAGGCTCCTGTCCACCTCCAGTAGAGTTTTCAGTCCCAATGGCAACTTACTTACCAAATGTAATACAGATTAGTCCATTCCTCCCACGTGGATTTGGTCCTTGTTCTTCTGCACATTGTAGCCCATGGAGGCCAAGGACCTGCAAATGTGTCTTAATGTGCCTTTGTTTAATTGATGAAAACAAACCTAGACACTTAGAGGATTGGAACTGATTTCAGCTGGGGGACATGCTAGGTTTTTACGCATTTGCACAGGAAAACATTGAGTGTGTCCATTCATTTCAGGGATCCCTATTTAGGGGAGCTCCTGAACACACTGGAAATGGAAATATTTTTACTGAAGGAAGAGGTTTGTAAGGGGGAACTTGGATTTGAAACAAGGACCACTTGATCTGCAGTCAAACACTTTACTACTGAGTTATACCCCCACATCATTTGCATAGGCAAGTCAGTGATCTTAAGGATTTTGAAGGATGGGCTCTGCCTCAGCGAGCTCCTTTTCTATTCACAGACCACAGGGGTTTAAAAAATGGGGTTTGATTAAACTTTATATATATATGTAGACACCACAGCTTGCACACCCACCAACATAGCTTCCCCCCACTGACATAGCTACCGCCTCTCGGGGAGATGGATTAACTGCACGGACAGGACAGCTCTCTCCCCTCCACTTAGAGCAGCTTCATTATTTATGAATAGGTGGGAAATAACTTCCTGAATGGACAGGAACCAATGTATCAGATATTGCTGTGTCTGCATTCAATATGGGTAACTGGTCATATTGGCTGGAACATTGCCAGCAGATGGAGAGAAGTGATTATTCCCCTCTATTCAGCACTGGGGAGGCCACATCTGGAGCATTGCATCCAGTTTCCCCCCCCCCCCCCCACTAAAGAAACAAATGGAGAGAGTCTAGGGGAGACTCCCTCAGGGAACTGATGGGCAAGGTCCCCTGGGAGAATAACCTGACGGGGAAAGGAGTCGAGGAAAGCTGGCTGTATTTTAAAGAAACCTTATTGAAGTTGCAGGAACAAACCATCCCGATGTGTAGGAAGAAAAGTAAATATGGCAGGCGACCAGCTTGGCTCAACAGTGAAATCCTTGCTCGTCTTAAACACAAAAAAACAGCTTACAAGAAGTGGAAGATTGGACAAATAACCAGGGAGGAGTATAAAAGTATTGCTCAGGCATGCAGTTGTGAAATTAGGAAGGCCAAATCACACTTGGAGTTGCGGCTAGCCGGAGATGTCAGGAGTAACAAGAAGGGTTTCTTCAGATATGTTAGCAACAAGAAGAAAGTCAAGGAAAGTGTGGGCCCCTTGCTGAATGAGGGAGGGAACCTAGTGACAGAGGATGTGGAGAAAGCTAGTGTACTCAATGCTTTTTTTGCCTCTGTCTTCACAGACAAGGTCAGCTCCCAGACAGCTGCACTCTGCAGCACAGTATGGGGAGGAGGTGACCAGCTCTCTGTGGGGAAAGAAGTAGTTCGGGACTATTTAGAAAAGCTGGACGAGCACAAGTCCATGGGGCCGGATGCGCTGCATCCGAGGGTGCTAAAAGAGTTGGCCGATGAGATTGCAGAGCCATTGGCCATTATCTTTGAAAAATCATGGCGATCGGGGAAAGTCCCGGATGACTGGAAAAAGGCTAATGTATTGCCCATCTTTAAAAAAGGGAAGAAGGAAGATCCAGGGAACAACAGGCCAGTCACTCTCACCTCAGTCCCTGGAAAAATCATGGAACAGGTCCTCAAGGAATCAATTCTGAACCACTTAAAGGAGGGGAAAGTGATCAGGAACAGTCAGCATGGATTCACCAAGGGCAAGTCATGCCTGACTAACCTAATTGCCTTCTATGATGAGATAACCGGCTCTGTGGATGAGGGGAAAGCAGTGGATGTGCTATTTCTGGACTTTAGCAAAGCTTTTGATACAGTCTCCCACAGTATTCTTGCCAGCAAGTTAAAGAAGTATGGGCTGGATGAATGGACAGTAAGGTGGATAGAAAACTGGCTATATGGTCCGGCTCAACGGGTAGTGATCAATGGTTCCATGTCTAGTTGGCAGCCGGTATCGAGTGGGGTGCCCCAAGGGTCGGTGCTGGGGCCGGTTTTATTCAATATCTTCATTAACGATCTGGAGGATGGTGTGGACTGCACCCTTAGCAAGTTTGCAGATGACACTAAACTGGGAGGAGTGGTTGATACGCTGGAGGGTAGGGATAGGATACAGAGGGACCTAGACAAATTAGAGGATTGGGCCAAAAGAAATATGATGAGGTTCAACAAGGACAAGTGCAGAGTCCTGCACTTAGGACGGAAGAATCCCATGCACTGCTACAGACTAGGGACCGAATGGCTGGGCAGCAGTTCTGCAGAAAAGGACCTAGGGGTTACGGTGGACGAAAAGCTGAATATGAGTCAACAGTGTGCCCTTGTTTCCAAGAAGGCTAATGGCATTTTGGGTTGTATAAGTAGGGGCATTTCCAGCAGATCGAGGGAAGTGATCATTCCCCTCTATTCAGCACTGGTGAGGCCTCATCTGGAGTACTGTGTCCAGTTTTGGGCCCCACACTACAAGAAGGATGTGGATAAATTGGAGAGAGTCCAGCGGAGGGCAACAAAAATGATTAGGGGGCTGGAACACATGACTTATGAGGAGAGGCTGAGGGAACTGGGATTGTTTAGCCTGCAGAAGAGAAGAATGAGGGGGGATTTGATAGCTGCTTTCAACTACCTGAAAGGGGGTTCCAAAGAGGATGGATCTAGACTGTTCTCAGTGGTAGAAGATGACAGAACAAGGAGTAATGGTCTCAAGTTGCAGAGGGGGAGGTTTAGGTTGGATATTAGGAAAAACTTTTTCACTAGTAGGGTGGTGAAGAACTGGAATGGGTTACCTAGGGAGGTGGTGGAATCTCCTTCCTTAGAGGTTTTTAAGGTCAGGCTTGACAAAGCCCTGGCTGGGATGATTTAGTTGGGTTTGGTCCTGCTTGAGCAGGGGGTTGGACTAGATGACCTCCTGAGGTCCCTTCCAACCCTGAGATTCTATGATTCTATGAGGGCAACAAAAATGATTAGGGGGCAGGGGACTTATGAGGAAAGGCTGAGGGCAGGGCCACCCAGAGGGGGGCAGGTGGGGCAATTTGCCCCAACCCCTGCAGGGGCCCCCATGAGAATACAGTATTCTATAGTATTGCAACTTTTTTTTATGGACGGGGCCCCTGAAATTGTTTTGCCCCAGGACCTCTGAATCCTGTTGGTGGCCCCTGCCCAGACCGTGGTGCTGCCACCGCACTCCACCCCTTTCCCTCGTTCTCCTCCCTCCGAGGTCCCTCCTGTGCTCCGCCCTCACTCCCATTTGGCCACTTCCCACCCCTACTCTTTGGCTGAGGCCTGCTGGTCCACCTTTCGCTCGCTCCTCTCCTCCCCCAAGGTCTCCTCGCACCTCTCCACCCCCTACCGCAAGGTCTGCCTGTTGCCCCCACCTCTCTGCCCCCTCCCCTGAGACCTGCCCTGCCCATCGCCCCCACCTCTCTGCCCCCTCCCTGAGACCCTCCCTGCCCATCGCCCACACCTCTCTGAGCCCTCCCCTGAGACTCACCCTGCCCATCGCCCACACCTCTCTGCCCCCTCCCCTGAGACCCACCCTGCCCATCGCCCACACCTCTAACATAAGAACATAAGAACATAAGAAAGGCCGTACCGGGTCAGACCAAAGGTCCATCTAGCCCAGGTCCATCTACCGACAGTGGCCAATGCCAGGTGCCCCAGAGGGAGTGAACCTAACAGGCAATGATCAAGTGATCTCTCTCCCGCCATCCATCTCCATCCTCTGACGAACAGAGGCTAGGGACACCATTCTTACCCTTTCTGGCTAATAGCCATTTATGGACTTAGCCACTATGAATTTATCCAGTCCCCTTTTAAACATTGTTATAGTCCTAGCCTTCACAACCTCCTCAGGTAAGGAGTTCCACAAGTTGACTGTGCACTGCGTGAAGAAGAACTTCCTTTTATTTGTTTTAAACCTGCTGCCTATTAATTTCATGTGGTGACCCCTAGTTCTTGTATTATGGGAATAAGTAAATAACTTTTCCTTATCTACTTTCTCAACATCACTCATGATTTTATATACCTCTATCATGTACCCCCTTAGTCTTCTCTTTTCCAAGCTGAAGAGTCCTAGCCTCTTTAATCTTTCCTCGTATGGGACCCTCTCTAAACCCCTAATCATTTTAGTTGCCCTTTTCTGAACCTTTTCTAGTGCTAGAATATCTTTTTTGAGGTGAGGAGACCACATCTGTACACAGTACTCGAGATGTGGGCATACCATGGATTTATATAAGGGCAATAATATATTCTCAGTCTTATTCTCTATCCCCTTTTTAATGATTCCTAACTTCCTGTTTGCTTTTTTGACCGCCTCTGCACACTGCGTGGACATCTTCAGAGAACTATCCACGATAACTCCAAGATCTTTTTCCTGACTCGTTGTAGCTAAATTAGCCCCCATCATGTTGTATGTATAGTTGGGGTTATTTTTTCCAATGTGCATTACTTTACATTTAACCACATTAAATTTCATTTGCCATTTTGTTGCCCAATCACTTAGTTTTGTGAGATCTTTTTGGAGTTCTTCACAATCTGATTTGGTCTTAACTACCTTGAGAAGTTTAGTATCATCTGCAAACTTGGCCACCTCACTGTTTACCCCTTTCTCCATATCATTTATGAATAAATTGAATAGGATTGGTCCGAGGACTGACCCTTGGGGAA
This sequence comes from Mauremys reevesii, assembly GCF_016161935.1. NCBI lineage: Eukaryota > Metazoa > Chordata > Testudines > Geoemydidae > Mauremys > Mauremys reevesii. The sequence goes on along the minus strand of NC_052634.1, from coordinate 20,111,065 downwards.
CACCACTAATTACCCCTCTCCATTCTGAGAATTTACCATTAATGCCTACCCTTTGTTCCCTGTCCTTTAACCAGTTCTCAATCCATGAAAGGACCTTCCCTTTTATCCCATGACTGCTTAATTTACGTAAGAGCCTTTGGTGAGGGACCTTGTCAAAGGCTTTCTGGAAATCTAAGTACACTATGTCCACCGGATCCCCCTTGTCCACATGTTTGTTGACCCCTTCAAAGAACTCTAATAGATTAGTAAGACACGATTTCCCTTTACAGAAACCATGTTGACTATTGCTAAAGAGTTTATGTTTTTCTATGTGTCTGACAATTTTATTCTTTACTATTGTTTCAACTAATTTGCCCGGTACCAACGTTAGACTTACCGGTCTGTAATTGCCGGGATCACCCCAAGAGCCCCTTTTAAATATTGGCGTTACATTAGCTAACTTCCAGTCATAGGGTACAGAAGCTGATTTAAAGGACAGGTTACAAACCTTAGTTAATAGTTCCGCAACTTCACATTTGAGTTCTTTCAGAACTCTTGGGTGAATGCCAGCTCAGGTTTGGGAATCTCCCTAACATCCTCAGCCATGAAGACTGAAGCAAAGAATCCATTTAGTGTCTCCGCAATGACTTTATCATCTTTAAGTGCTCCTTTTGTATTTTGATCATCAAGGGGCCCCACTGGTTGTTTAGCAGGCTTCCTGCTTCTGATGTACTTAAAAATTTTGTTATTACCTTTAGAGTTTTTTGCTAGCCGTTCTTCAAACTCCTCTTTGGCTTTTCTTATTACACTCTTGCACTTAAGTTGGCACTGTTTGTGCTCCTTTCTATTTGCCTCACTAGGATTTGACTTCCACTTTTTAAAGGAAGTCTTTTTATCTCTCACTGCTTCTTTTACATGGTTGTTAAACCACGGTGGCTCTTTTTTAGTTCTTTTCCTGATTTTCTTAATTTGGGGTATACATTGAAGTTGGGCCTCTATTATGGTGTCTTTAAAAAGGGCCGACGCAACTTGAAGGGATTTCACTTTAGTGACTGTACCTTTTAACTTTTGTCTAACTAACCCCCTCATTTTTGTATAGTTCCCCATTTTGAAATTAAATGCCACAGTGTTGGGCAGTTGTGTTCTTCCCACCACAGGGATGTTGAATGCTATTGTGTTATGGTCACTATTTCCAAGCGGTCCTGCTATAGTTACCTCTTGGACCAGCTCCTGCGCTCCTCTCAGGATTAAATCTACAGTTGCCTCTCCCCTTGTGGGTTCCCGTACCAGCTGCTCCATGAAGCAGTCATCTAAAGTATCGAGAAATTCCATCTCTGCATTTCGTCCTGAAGTGAAATGTTCCCAGTCAATATGGGGATAATTGAAATCCCCCACTATTATTGTGTTCTTAATTTTAATAGCCTCTCTAATTTCCCTTAGCATTTCATCATCACTATTACTGTCCTGGTCAGGTGGTCGATAATAGATCCCTAATGTTATATTTTTTACTAGAGCATGAAATTTCTATCCATAGAGACTCTATGGAACATGTGGATTCGCTTAAGATTTTTACTTCATTTGGATCTACACTTTCTCTGCCCCCTCCCCTAAGACCTGCCCTGCCCATCGCCCAAACCTCTCTGAGCCCTCCCCTGAGACCTGCCCTGACCACACCTCTCTGCCCCCTCCCCTGAGACTCACCCTGCCCATCACCCCCACCTCTCTGCCCCCTCCCCTGAGACTCACCCTGCCCATCGCCCCCACCTCTCTGCCCCCTCCCCTGAGACCCACCCTGCCCACACCTCTCTGCCACCTCCCCTGAGTCCCACCCTGTCCACCTCTTTCTTTGGTCATCTGTTGTTATTCCTTGAAACATCAAGGATGGAATAAAAAGCTGAGTTTACTCCAGGGTGAGGAAAGAAAGGAGCCACCAACCCCCTGGCAAAGCTCAGTGCCCCAGAGAAAACCTGCCCCCTGCTATCGCAGTCACTGATGTACTGGGGATATGACGGGAAAGGGACTGTCTGAATGATCAAGGCAGGAAATGGACAACAAGCTACAGCAACGTCATTAGCCACAAACGCACTCTCCTCATGCTCCAGCCAGAAGGGAAAGAAGCAGGAATTCTTGCTATTCAGCCATGGACACACTTACACAAGGGCACAGCAGTGTGTGTGTTGTGGAAGTTGGTCTGAGGAAACAACTGGAATTGATCACTCAGTGAGAACAGAACTAGAGTGCAGGACAAATGATGGACGGGTGGGGGAGGGTGCAGTCTTGGACAAGAGGCGTTCTGTGGGTGTGGCCTCGGGGGGGGGACGTGGTGTGAGTGGGGATCCTTAGGGAAGGGGTGTCATGGGGGTGCCACAGTTTGGACAACGGTGTCCCCCCCCCCACTGTAAGGAAGCTTCTGCCGCCCCTGCTCTGTGTTGGCAGAGCGGGAGAGAGCAGCATCCACGGCAGTGATTTGCTCCCTGGAGCTCCAGCAGGGTGGCTCAGGAGGCAATTCCATACCGGAACATACCAGCTTACTTTCACCTCCGGAAGGTCCTCACATGGATCAATAACTGGTTAAAAGATAGGAAACAAAGGGTAGGAATAAATGGTCAGTTTTCAGGATGGAAACAGGTAACTAGTGGTGTCTGTATTGGGGTCAGTACTAGTCAACATATTCATAAACAATCTAATGAACAGTGAGGTGACAAAATTTGCTGATGATCCAAAACTACTGGCTTGCTTCCTAGAACGAATGCTCCTTGAGTGGGGTGATCCACAGGGAGTAGCTCAAACCTCCAAAGTGCCTGGCCAGGGGCAGGACATTAGCACAGCAAGGGAGGGGTGTGGCAGTGACATCACAAAGGCCTTTTGCAGGCCCTCAGACTATTGGTCAAAGTTGGTGGGGAAGTGGTAACCTCACAGAGAGATGCTGACATCAGCCAGGCAGGACAGGGGTGAGGGGCCAGGGAAACCTCAGAGACCCCTGTGGCTTTGCTTCAACAAGTCTCCTTCTCCAGGTCTCTCTTTGAGGACTGAGAGAGTATTCGGGTTCACGGACGTGAACACCAGGAGGAACCTCTTTCGAGTTTTCTCCTTCCCTTTTAGTGATTTTACTGAAAAACAGCCGTCCCTGTTTAGAAGGTAAGAGCCTCCTCGAGGTTTGAAACCTGTTCAGTCTGAGCCATCTGGTGACAGTTGAAGTCTAGGCATGGAAAACACAAGCTTAAGGAGGCAGAATTTTATTCCGCACTTGGGATTTTGTCCCTTAGAATCACTGGGGACATTAGGGTTTGTCCTTTTTGTTTCACCTTTTCCTCCATCCATCCCTCCCTCCTTTCTCTCTGTCTCTTGCTTCTTTTGTCCTTTCTCCTGCTCCCCTCCCAACACCAGGTGCGGTGCGGTGTGTGTGTGTGTGTGTGTTTTGCGGGGGAGTGCTCTGCAGCTCCTACTGTGGGAGGTCCACCCAAAAATGTGAGGCTGAAATAGTGCTTGGGCAGTGATCCCCACCAGTAACCTGGGCCATCCTTTGAGCTCTCGGGTGTGAACCCTCAGCCTCCCATCCTCAGTCTCTACGCTGATTGGCTGAGCAGGGGGTTATTGACAGGGAGGAGACTCAGGTCCTTGTTGTTCTCTTTTAAGACCGAGTAAATAAGTCAGAACCAGTCATATATTTGATGAATTTTGCTGCTTCTCTGCATTAATGGTCTCTGAGCAGTTCATGATTCTGTCTAACATTGCAGTTCTCCTGAAATACTTGCTGAATAATTACTGTGCACTGCTGTTTGTCTGGAGTTCATCTGAGAGCACTTTATTCAGGTCATTCAGTGTATGAAATTCAAGGTCTGATGGTCAGTTTGAAAATCAGGGCTCTTGGCTCCTATTTCCAACTCTGCCAGTGACTGGCTGTGTGACCTAAGACCAGGGGCGGCTCTACAAATTTGGCCGCCCCAAGCAATGATGCCCGGGAGGCGCCCCCGAGCCGCGGGAGCAGCGGACCTGCCGCGGGCATGACTGCGGAGGGTCCGCTGGTCGCGCGGCTCAGCTGGACCTCCCGCAGCTGCGAATGGTTCGCTGGTCCGGCGGCTCCGGTTGAGCTGCCGCAGTCATGCCTGCGGGAGGTCCAGCCGAGCCGCGGGACCAGCGAACCGTCCGCAGTCATGCCTGCGGCAGGTCCGGTCGTCCCCGGGCTCCGGTGGACCTCCCGCAGGCATGACTGCGGCAGGTCCACCGGCCCAGCCTGCCGCCCCCCTGGGAAAGGGCCGCCCCAGGCGGCTGCTTGCCCCGCTGGGCTCTAGAGCCGCCCCGCCTAAGACAAGTCAATTCTCCTTTCTCAGCCTTAGCTTCTCCCTCTTTCAAGTAGGGATAATAATGATCTGCTCCTACCTACCTCAACACACTCACTCTTCCCCAACACACACTGTCTTTCCCCACACACAAACAGTCTCCACACTGCAGTTGAAAGGCAGCTGGCAATCTAGTAGGTTGCCCATGGAACAATGGGATAGAGAAACCTGCATCACTGAAAATACAGCCATGGAGACACCACACACCAGCTTTCCCTAGCTGGCAAGAATCAAACCTCCACAGAAAGACCCCTATGGTGTCAGCCCAGCTCCCTAAGTCCTCAGCCACAACCACTTAACACAGGGGCCTTTTTACACTATGGTTCTGTTCTCACTGAAGGGTCATTTCCAATGGTTTGCTCAGACCAGCTTCCCCAGCACACTCACTGCTGTGCAGCTCTGTACATGTGGCCGTGGCTGAACAGCAAGAATTCCTGCCCATTTCCCTACTGGCTGGAGCATGGCTAGAGTGTGTTTGTGGTTAATGATGTTGCTGTAGATTGTTCGTTTCCTTCCTTGACAATTCAGACAGTCCCTTTTCCCAACATATCTACAGCACATCAGTCCCTGGCTGGGGTTTCCTAGGCAGTGGAAAACATCCCTTGTTTGGTGCTGCCAAGGGGATCCTGGAGAGCTGAGGGTACGTCTTCACTACCCGCCAGATCGGTGGGTAGCAATCGATTTCTTGGAGTTCGATATATCGCATCTCATCTAGACGCGATATATCAAACCCTGAACGTGCTCCTGTCGACTCCGGAACTCCACCAATGCGAATGGTGGTACGGAGTCGACATGGGGAGCCGTGGACGTCGATCCCACACCCTGAGGACGGTAAGTAATTCGAGCTAAGGTACTTCGACTTCAGCTACGCTTTTCACGTAGCTGAAGTTGCGTACCTTAGATCGACCCCCCGCCCCTAGTGTAGACCAGACATAAGACATCCCTTGGCTTGGATCAAAGGGGGAGTTGGATGGAATTTATCACACAACCCTCCCTGCTCCCCAGAGACCCAAGGGGAGAATCTAGAGAAGGGGGAGTCATTCCTCCCCTGCGTTCCCAGAAGAGCTGCTAGGACTCCTTCCTGCCAGCTACTCACCCCTGGATTCATCCTCAGCTCCTGGGATCTTTCTGCTCCAAAGGCTCCAGAGGCCTGGGGTGGGGAGGTCGTCACTGCACAGTCTGAAACACAAGGGAGGTTTCTGGAATTGAAGGAAGGAGCAGAAAATGGAGAGGAAAGAAACAGAGAGAAAACGCCTCTTCTCTCTTCTCTCCCACTCCCAGCAAGAAATGTTACCAAGGACCAGCGTTAGGGGAAATGGTGCCCGGGGCAAAACTTGTACTTTGGCACTTCCCCATTGCCCCTGGACAATCCCCCTCCCCCTTTACTGCTAGCTCCTGCACTCCCAACCCTTGCACCTCCTTCACCCCCTAACTCCTGCCCCCTCCATGAATAGTGGGGCTATGACTGGGGCAGCAGGTTGTGAATGTTGGACACTTCTTCTTTCAGGAGCCAGGGACCTTCGAGGAGGTGGCTGTGTATTCACCAGGAAAGAGTTGGCTCTGCTGGACCCCACTCAGAGAGTCCTCTACAGAGACGTCATGCAGGAGAACTAACTTGAGATCATGGGCGGAGACATTATGTAACCTTTTAACCATTGGCTAATGTGCTATCTTGTCTTGCTGCAAAACCTATCCCGGGGTGCAGAACTGTCTACCCCGTCACTTTCCCCCACCCATGGAAAATCTATATATTTTATCATAATCAACTGATTGACAGTGTCTCTGAGCCTAATAAGCAAGATGACACTCTGCCAGCGCTGTGTGTAATAAACTCCTATGCTTGGCCTCCACACAGTGTGGATTTATGTCCTTCAGATGGCAGAAGAGCAATCACTTGATCATTATCTGTTAGGTTCACTTTCTCTGGGGCACCTGTCATTGGCCAGTGTTGGCAGACAGGACACTGAGCTGGATGGACATTTGGTCTGACCCAGTATGGCCGGTCTTATGTTCTTGCCCTGACAACACTTCAAGGATGTGCATAGTCTGTTACCCACAGTCATGAGTGCTGGCAGCCACAGGGCCACTCCCACCAATTAACAAATACACAGAATTAAGTTTCAGCCAATTATTTATTACTTGAATTTTTCCTATTCGGGGCCAGGGTACTGCCGTAGGGATGTGGTACTGGAAGAAAAGGGGGATGGGGGGTATTCTGAGCAAAGAGCACATCCGCCCCGGAGCAGCAGTGACACCCTGCGGCCAGTCAGGGTAAGGCACGGAGCGCCTCCGCCCCGGAGCGGCACTGACACCCTGCGGCCAGTCGGGGTAAGGCATGGAGCGCCTCCGCCCCGGAGCGGCACTGACACCCTGCGGCCAGTCGGGGTAAGGCATGGAGCGCCTCCGCCCCGGAGCGGCACTGACACCCTGCGGCCAGTCGGGGTAAGGCACGGAGCGCCTCCGCGCCGGAGCGGCACTGACACCCTGTGGCCAGTCGGGGTAAGGCACGGAGCGCCTCCACCCCGGAGCGGCACTGACACCCTGTGGCCAGTCGGGGTAAGGCACGGAGCGCATCCGCCCTGGAGCAGCAGTGACATCTGGTGGCCAGTCGGGGTAATACACAAAGAGTGTTTCCCAGAGAGGAGTAGTGACAAGCTGTGTCCAGCAGGGGAAGTGCCAGCCTCTTCCCAGGGGGGGTGGGGGGGGAGCTGAGGTGGAGCAGACAGAAGACTGTGGCAGCTGCATCCCCCTGTCGCCATGAGTTCCTGTCACTCTCTGTGGCCCACCCCCTGCAGCTCCCCAGTGAAGTGTAAGCCCCAACCCTCCCCTCTGAGGCCCCGCCCCCTGCCCAGGAGCCAGAGCCGGGAGGGGCAGCTGCTGCGCTAGCTGGTGCCATAGGGCAGACAGCCACAGCGCTGCCCCATCTTGTCCTCCTGCTGCTTGGGGCTGTGACTGCTCCTCAGCTCCCGGCTGCCGCCCTTTGACTGCTCGCAGCCCATAAGACCTTCCTGGGTTGGGGGCTGGGCTGGGCCCTGGTGCCAGCAGAGTCGTTGGGCAACGGCAACCACAGACAACCAGGCTAAGGAAAATGTTTCCTGGAGTCAGTAACTGGATTAGCAGCAGTATTGTGCAGAGAAATGTCTCACAAGAGGAGTCAGCGAATTGGTGGTTTGGTCGCAGAAGTCACAGCTACAGTGGGGGAGGTCTAGCTTTGATTTCTGGCCAACAGAGGGATGAGTTTTATTGTCTCCAAATTTCAGTAGAAAAATTCAGACCCCAACTGTGTGTGGTGGGGGTTTCTCTGGTTTGGTTTGTTTTTCTCATTTGAAATGTCCTTGATCATTTTTCTGGGAAAACTATTTAGACAAGGCCAAGGAAGAGTCAGAACAATTACAGATCTCCATGGGAGTGAGGGGGGTCTCTTAGCACCGGGGGAGGGGTGGAGATTTTCATGGAGGGGAGTTGAGGAGATAAATGAGAGGCTTTTGCTCCAGCAGAGGGGGCGGCTTGGCAGGTTCATTTTTACCAAGTGAATCCCCCGCCCCACACACACACGTTGCTCCCCTGCTGCTGCTGCCCCAGCTCAAACCCCACTGTCTCCCCCAGCATGTGACCTACAGCTTCCTGCTGACAAAGCCCTTATCTATCAGAGACAAAATCCCCTCATCTGCCCCTTCTCCCAGCTGAGCCCTCCCCCCACAGAGCCCAGGACAACCCCGACCTAGCCATGCCGGGGGTTTGGGCTTAATCTTCAAGGCCGAGCGCAAAACCTTCAGCCAGGCACATTTTGCTCCCTTCCCACCTCGGCCCAAGCAGCAAGGGAGAAAAGGAGGAGACAGGCCGGCTGGAAGACGCCTCCCTCCCACTTCTCTATAGCCTGCTGTGATGTTATTAATATGAACTGGGACCGTAGAGATCATTGTTGCCACCACTGTTATATATATGCAGCAAATATTGTGCAAAGGTTGGCGTGTGAGGTGTCTAGGACAAGGTTATGATTTGCTGGTTATAATTATGCTGGCTGTATGTGTGTACCATTTTTGTATTTGAAGTTATGAATATAGGCTATGTACTTGTATCTCAAATGTATTTGATTCCAAGTAGTCTCAGTGTTGTCAGCCCCCAACTCCTTCAGGAGTCCATAGCAAAGAGACCCCCCCACTGTCCTGGACTCCCTGGGAGGTGCCTCCCACCCCCCGCCCAATGGAGTACCAAGGATTAAAGTGGCAGCATCTAGTGTCAGTGGGGTTCAGTGGCTCAGGCCAGACACCTGAGCTGGGGACCTGCCCCCAGAGCACTGCTCGAGGGCCTGGGCCTGGGGTGTTCACAGCCCCCTCCTCACCCCTCCGAGCCCAGCCTGGCTCCTCACCTGTGTTGCCAGCACAGAGTGCCCGAGGCAGCAACAGCGGGTCGTTGCCCGGTGTGCTTCGCTCCAATAAACACACCAAGGTGGAGAAGCAGACAAAGTTTATTTGAGATCTCAAAGCGGTGCTCGGAGACACAGACATGTCTCAGATCAAGCACACAGCTACAAGCCGCTTTTCTCTTTTTTATACATAACTTTAACTAAGTCTCTTCTATCCCCCCCCACTCCCCCTCTCTCCCCACCTTCCATTCCCATGCAGCAGATACACTTTGCAATAGCAATTACATTAAGCAGTTAAGTCATAATTGGCAAAAACCAATTTACCTTATTAGTAAATCTTCTGTGAACTGTTATCTTGTCCTGCTCTCTTTGAGCTGTTATTTTGCCCCTTAGCCAGAAGCAAGCAGGCCTCATTATTACCTTCTGGTGCAGGTGTTGCAACTGATAACCATTCTCTGTTGCTGGCCTGTTAGGTCGATTAAAGTTCAAACATGGGAGCGCTTTGGTCAGACATGGAGTGACTTTAGTTCATTCAGGCCTACTACAGAAAGGCTTCATTGACACTGTGGTTTTCCACCCTCCCGAGTTACCTAGAGTCATGCCTAATGACACCAAAACCTGGAACAAAGCAGAAGCGTCCGTCGGCCACGCTGCTGTCTGAGTCCCAGGCACTGCTGCTGTCTCATGGGGAACGGGCCGAGCTGCTGGGGCTGGGAGAGGTATCCTCCACCTCCTGCCCTGGGAAGGCTGGAAGGTCCCCACTGACCGGGCAGGGCGATGCCTCCTGCTGGAAATCGGGGCTGGGCTCCTGGGGCCGCTGCTGCTCACACAACAAACCCCGGAGCCACCCTGCCTGGTTCTGCTCCTGGGCTGGATCCTGCCTGCCCAGCCGCATCCTGGCCCAGCTCCATTTTGGCCTGGCCGGTACCTCTCCCTCCTCAGCGCCTGCGCCAGGAGCAGGTTTCCTCTTCCAGAAGGCTGGGCACTTCCACCTCCTGGCCTGGCCGGGAGCTCCTTCCCTGCCAGTGAGGATGGAGGGGCCGCTCTGCTCCTGGGGAAGATGGCAGCTGCTTCCCTCAGGCTCTGGGGCCACCTGCAGAGCCTTCTTCCTGAACATCCTCAGGAGCCCGGCCATCCTGGAACCGAGCGGGGAGCAGGCATGAGTCTGGGGTCAAGGCAGCCTCTCACTAACCAGCCTGTTTGGTCCCTCCCCATCCCTGCCCCAGCCAGAGCAGCTCCTCCTCCCCCCACAGGGGTGCAGGGAGTGCAGGCTACACACACTGGCAGGAGTTCATTGCATGATCTGATCCCCCTCAACATTCCCCCTCGTCATCCCTGGGGCTGCAAGAACCGGGGAGTCTCGTCCTTTTCGAGCACTGGGGTCAGTCACAAAGACCATCGGTCACTTTGGACAAGCAGCTCCCTCCTGCCAGCCCAGGCCACACTCACAGTCCCCTCCACCCCCCCCCCCCAGGCTAGAGAAGGAACAGAACCCAGGAGTCCAGACTTCTCCTGGGAAACCATTCCCCACTTCAAAGTCCCTCGGCATAGCAAGGCCAGGGCCCCCTCGTTTCCCATTGATTTCCATGCTCAGCAGCTCCCCGGGTCTGGCCCAGCTCAGAGACTCTCAGCCTGAGGAACAGTGTCCCACAAGGGAAGGGCTGGGAGCCCCATTGCTGGGACCTTGCCAAACACACTGGAGACGGCTCTGGAGAAGCCCCTCCCTGGTCTGAGAGCGAGGGGCTCCTGGGGGCTGCTTGCAAATCCAATCTCCTTTGGGAGAGATTCTCTCCCCCTCTTTCTGCCTCCCCCCAGACAGACAGGGGACGCCACCGAGGAACCCTAATGCCACTCACTTGCTCTGGTGACGGAGCGGTGGATGGAGGATGTTCAGTGTCATCCCTCGCCCTTCTCCTCACTCTCCAAGCCCAAGGCTGGCTGGAGAGGGGGGTGGTGACCTGAGGAGTTACCCTGCCCAGCCAGCAGGCAGGGTGATGACACTGGGCGATCGGCTGGTGGGAAAACAAGAGTCTGTCTTATTGCCAGGGAAAGGAGAAACTCGGCCAGCAGCAGGGGGTGCAGAACATCACCCTAGTGCGGGGGTGACAGCGCCTCCAGGATCCTCAAATCCCAGCACTTTACACACCTTCCTGGAGCCTCCCACCCCCCCTGGGCTGTCGGGACTGCGACCCCAACCCTACTGATGAGAAACAGGCCGGGGGAGGGGAAGCTACTGGCTCAGGGTCACACCAGGGGTGAGCTGGAGCCGGTTCGCACCGGTTCGCATGAACCGGTTGTTAAATTTAGAAGCGGTTTTAGAACCGCTTGTTAACTGGCTTCCCTGCGAGGGAAGCTTTGATGGGCTCTGGCTGGGAAGGGTGTAATTCCTCCTCCCGGCCGCCATGGGGCGCCATGCTGCGCTGTGAGAGGCATGTGAGCTGCCTCCTGGCCCTGTTGCTGCTGCTGCTCCTCGGACCTCTGGCCCTGGGGCTCCTGCTGCTGCCTGGTGAGTCCCCGGCTGCATCCTGCTGCTCGGGCTGCTCCCAGCCCCTCCCCCGGGTGAGTGTCAGCACCCCTCCCCCGCTCCCCCTGCCTGCACCCCCTGCCCCCGCAGCCAGCCCCTGTCACCCTGCCCCCAGCCTGCACCCCCTGCCACCCCCCATTGCACCCCCAGCCTGCACCCCTGCCCTGCCACCCCCATTGCACCCCCAGCCTGCACCCCCTGCCCTGCCACCCCCATTGCATCTCCTGTCTGCCCCAGCCCCTGTATGCACCCCTGCCATCCCCATTGCACCCCTGCCCCAGCCCCAGTCTGCACACCCTGCCCTGCCACCCCATTACACCCCAGCCCCTGCCTGCACCCCTGCCCTGCCACCCCATTACACCCCAGCCCCTGCCTGCACCCCTTCCACCCCCATTGCACCCCTGCTTGCACCCCCACCCTGCCACCCCCATTGCACCCCTGCCCACAGCCAGCCCCTGTCTGCACCCCTGCCCTGCCACCCCCACTGCATCCCCTGCCTGCCCCAGCCTCCTGTCTGCACCCCTGCCCTGCCACCCCCATTGCATCTCCTGTCTGCCCCCAGCCCCCTGTATGCACCCCTGCCATCCCCATTGCACCCCCTGCCCCCAGCCCCCAGTCTGCACACCCTGCCCTGCCACCCCCATTACACCCCCAGCCCCCTGCCTGCACCCCCTGCCCTGCCACCCCCATTACACCCCCAGCCCCCTGCCTGCACCCCCTTCCACCCCCATTGCACCCCTGCTTGCACCCCCACCCTGCCACCCCATTGCCCCTGCCCACAGCCAGCCCCTGTCTGCACCCCTGCCCTGCCACCCCCACTGCATCCCCTGCCTGCCCCAGCCTCCTGTCTGCACCCCTGCCCTGCCACCCCCATTGCATCCCCTGCCTGCCCCCAGCCCCTGTCTACACCACCCGCCGCAGCCAACCCCATTGCATCCCCTGACTCCAGCCACCCCCATTGCACCCCTGCCACAGCCAGCCCCTGTCACCCTGCACCCAGCCTGCACCCCTGCCCTGCCACCCCCATTGCACCCCCTGCCTGCAGCCAGCCCATCTGCACCCCCTCCCCTGCCACCCTCCCCTGCCACAGCCACCCCCATTGCACCCCCTGCCTGCAGCCAGCCCCTGACTGCACCCCCTGCCCTGCCACCCTTCCCTGCCACAGCCACCCCCATTGCACCCCAGCCTGCAGCCACCCTTGCCTGCCCCCACCACAGCCAGCCTGTCACCCTGCCCGCAGCCCCATCTGCACCCCTGCCCTGCCAACCTCCCTGCCCGTAGCCAGCCCCCATTGCACCCCTGCCCCCGCGCCCGCAGTCCCTGCGTGCAGCCACCTCCTGCTCTCTGCCACTCTCCTGTGTGTCTGCACCCCGCCCCCTGCCCACAGCTGCCCCTGCCCTCCCCAGCCAGACCCTGTCTGCACCCCCTGGCCAGAGCCATCCGTCCTGCCCACAGCCAGCCCCTCCCTGCCCTCCCCGCCCAGAGCCCCCCCTGCCTGCACCCCCTGCCCAGAGCCAGCCCCTGCCCAGAGCCAGCCCCTGCCATCCATCCTGCCACAGCCCCTGCCCCTCCTTACCCTCTGCCACAGTCCCTGCCTGCAGCCAGCCCCAGCCCCCCCTCCGCCCCTGCCCACAGCCCTGCCACCCCCCCGACCCCTGCCACAGCCCCTTTCCCCGCCACAGCCTGTCTGCACCACCTGCCCACAGCCAGCTCCTGTTGCAGTCAGCCCGTGTCACACTCCCTGCCTCCAGCTAGCCCTGCCCCACGTCCCTATCTGCAGCCAGCCCCATGTCCACTGGTGCCTTGCAGTTCTCAGGGCACTAACTCTGCACACCTGCTTCAATGAGGGGGGGGGCAGAGAGCAGCTGGGACCCACACATGTGGGTGACCAGACAGCAAGTGTGAAAAATCGGGACGGGGTGAGGGGTAATAGGAGCCTATATAAGAAAAAGACCCCAAAATTGAGACTGTCCCTATAAAATTGGGACATCTGGTCACCCTAGCACACCCCCAGGGAGTGGTGGGGACCCACACATGTGAAACGGAGCTCATTTCTAGTTCACCCCATCTTTCTAAAAAAGAACTTTAGGTATGGTAAACATACATCTGTATTTTCCCAGAGATGTCAGGCTTTTAGGTTTTAAATCGCTGTCTGGGTGGTAAATTTTAAAAATTCCTCCCGGGAAAATACGGACGTATGGTAACCCTATTGGTACAAAAAATACATACTGTGGCACATCCCTTAAATCAGAACTTTTTATAGGGAACCGGTTGTTAAGATTTTAGCAGCTCATCACTGGGTCACACCAAGGGTCAGAAGTATGGATGGGACCCAGCAGTCCTCCTTTCCAGGCCCCTTCGCTAACCACTGCTGCACACTCCCTCCCACAGCTGGCAATTACAAGCAGGCCCTCATGGCCGCTCTCCCTGCCTTTGAGAGGGAGTGTGCTCCGCTGGAGTGACTGGACCAGGGGATTGGGAGTCAGGACTCCTGAATTCCATTGCTGGGTTTCCTATTGGTTCCACTGCTGGTTGTTTTCCTTTTCCTGTGGAACTTTGGGCAAGTTGCTCCCCCCTCTAGGGCTCTGTCTCAGCAGTCAAATGGGGATTTAATACTTTCCCACTATTGGAAAGTGCTGGGAGAATCCCCCAGCCAAAGCTGCTCTGACAGTGCTAAGCAGCATCTGACCATTCAAGGTCGGAGCGCACTGCCCAGGAGGAGCAGGGTTTGGCTCTGGGGTTTCACTTCAGCCCAGTCTAGAGAGAGGGGCCCAGCCATGGAGTTTGGCTCAAGAAGACCAATTCTCCAATTTGTTAAAGGCATTTTGAATTCCAGTCCTGTGCTCCAAAGTGCTTGGTGTCAGTTGCAAATTTTAAAAGCGTGCTCTCCACTCCATTTTCCAAATCATTCATGAAAACATTGAATAGTACCAGACCCCGGACTGATCCCTGCCGGACCCACTAGGTGCACCCTCTCCATTGGACAGCCAAGTATCAGAGGGGTAGCCGTGTTAGTCTGGTTCTGTAGAAGCAACAAAGAATCCTGTGGCACCTTATAGACTAACAGACGTTTTGCAGCATGAGCTTTCGTGGGTGAATACCCACTTCTTCGGATGCAAGCAGTGGAAATTTCCAGGGGCAGGTGTATATATAAGCAAGCTAGAGATAACGAGGTTAGATCAATCAGGGAGGATGAGGCCCTGTTCCAGCAGCTGAGGTGTGAAAACCAAGGGAGGAGAAACTGGTTCTGTAGTTGGCAAGCCATTCACAGTCTTTGTTTAGTCCTGAGCTGATGGTGTTAAATTTGCAGATGAACTGGAGCTCAGCAGTTTCTCTTTGAAGTCTGGTCCTAAAGTTTTTTTGCTGTAGGATGGCCACCTTAAAATCTGCTATTGTGTGGCCAGGGAGGTTGAAGTGTTCTCCTACAGGTTTTTGTATCTTGCCATTCCTAATGTCTGATTTGTGTCCATTTATCCTTTTCCTTAGAGACTGTCCAGTTTGGCCGATGTACATAGCAGAGGGGCATTGCTGGCATATGATGGCATATATTACATTGGTGGACGTGCAGGTGAATGAACCGGTGATGGTGTGGCTGATCTGGTTAGGTCCTGTGATGGTGTTGCTGGTGTAGATATGTGGGCAGAGTTGGCATCGAGGTTTGTTGCATGGGTTGGTTCCTGAGCTAGAGTTACTATGGTGCGGTGTGCAGTTGCTGGTGAGAATATGCTTCAGGTTGGCAGGTTGTCTGTGGGCAAGGACTGGCCTGCCACCCAAGGCCTGTGAAAGTGTGGGATCATTGTCCAGGATGGGTTGTAGATCCCTGATGATGCGTTGGAGGGGTTTGAGCTGGGGACTGTATGTGATGGCCAGTGGAGTCCTGTTGGTTTCTTTCTTGGGTTTGTCTTGCAGTAGGAGGCTTCTGGGTACACATCTGGCTCTGTTGATCTGTTTCCTTATTTCCTCGTGTGGGTACTGTAGTCTTGAGAATGCTTGGTGGAGATTTTCTAGGTGTTGGTCTCTGTCTGCGGGGTTAGAGCAGATACGGTTGTACCTCAGTGCTTGGCTGTAGACAATGGATCTTGTGGTGTGCCCGGGATGGAAGCTGGAGGCATGAAGGTAGGCATAGCGGTCGGTAGGTTTTCGGTATAGGGTGGTGTTAATGTGACCACCACTTATTTGCACCGTGGTGTCTAGGAAGTGGACCTCCCGTGTAGATAGGTCCAGGCTGAGGTTGATGGAGGGGTGGAAGCTGTTGAAATGATTTTTCCAGAGTCTCCTTCTCATGGGTCCAGATGATGAAGATGTCATCAATGTAGCGTAGGTAGAGAAGGGGCGTGAGTGGACGGGAGCTGAGGAAGCGTTGTTCCAGGTCGGCCATAAAAATATTGGCATATTGTGGGGCCATGCGGGTGCACATAGCGGTGCCACTGATCTGGAGATATATATTGTCATTAAATTTGAAATAGTTGTGTGTGAGGATAAAGGCACAGAGCTCAGCAACCAGTTGTGCTGTGGCATCATCAGGGATACTGTTCCTGACAGCTTGTATTCCATCAGTGTGTGGGATGTTTGTGTAGAGAGCCTCTACATCCATGGTGGCTAGGATGGTGTTTTCTGGAAGGTCACCAATGCATTGTAGTTTCCTCAGGAAATCAGTGGTGTCACGGAGATAGCTGGGAGTGCTAGTAACATAGGGTCTGAGTAGAGAGTCCACATATCCAGACAGTCCTTCAGTGAGAGTTCCAATGCCAGAGATGATGGGGCGTCCAGGATTTCCGGGTTTGTGGATCTTGGGTAGTACAGACATGGAGAAGGGCTCTTGGAGTTTGGGCTTTCAACCAGCTCTGCACCCACATGACACTGATTGCATCTAGACCGCATTTCCTTCCTTTGCTTGTGAGAATGTCCTACGGGACTGTGTCAAAAGCCTTAGTAACACCGAGATAGATCCCATCTACTGTTTACCCACCTCCACTAGGCCCGGAACCCTGCCAAAGAAGGAAAGAGGATTGGTTTGAAATGATTTGTTCTTGACAAAGCCATGCTCACTAGTCCTAAGAACCAAAGTATCCTGTCGGTGCTGCTGATAAACAGATTGTTTATGATGTATTCCAGGATCTCTCCAGCTATGGAAGTGAGGCTAGCTAGTCTGTAAGTCCCAGGGGTCTCTCTGCTCCCCTTTCAAAGACAGGTCCTGTCTTGTTCATGGAGAGGAAGATGTTCTTTTTCAGGGATCTCAGACGAGAACTGGGGCACAACACCTGGATTTTTAAGGCCACAAAAATGGAGGCAGGAACCTCTTCTCTGCTGCTGGCAAAGAACCCCAGGTACCTAAGAGACAGGGACTCACATCCCTGAAAGGGCTTTAGAAAAGGCAGTGGTTAAAAAGCTTTGGCCCTGACCATTTCTTGTTTCCACAGACTAGACATCTGAGCAAACTTTAGAATTCCTTGGTGCTAAACACCGTGAAACTCCCCTTTCTCCTTCACAGAGGGTTTTAACGCCCCTTATCTCACCCAAGCTCACGACTGCCCAGAGTTCAAGAATTGTCCCTGTTCCCATTGGACAGTTGGGGAGAAGCCTGAGGTGCAGAGAAGGGAAGTGACCTTCCCAAGGGCCTACACAGCAAGGCGGTGGCAGAGCCAGAAAGAGAAGCTACCAGTCCTGACTCCTGTTCCAACTGACAATAAACACCCAGAGGCAAGGATAGTGCCCAGGAATCGAGATGGTGGGGAAATTTCATTGAAACCATTTCTGTCAGAAAATCCCTTTCAGACTAAACGAGTTAGTTTCTCAAAATCATAACCAGTGGGATGAAAGTTCTTTGCAAAAATATTTTGTTGCAAAGCAAAAGCATCCCCTGTTTGTCACAGTGTGTTAAATTGTCTCGTCACACACAAAGAGGAGACACTTAGATCTCAAACATTAGATAAGATGCTTCAGTCTGAGCTAAGTCGTTGCTGCTCTTAACAATTTCAAAATAAAAAAATACAAATAAAATAGACTATTTCAGCTATTCTACGATGTCATAATCTGCTCTGAGTAAACGTGATAGGACATCTCATATTATGCACTACCCCTAGTGACACTCTCCAATGGATCCCATCCTCCACCCACCGTGAGGTAGGTAGGAGCGGATCATTATTATCCCCACTTGAAAGAGGGAGAAGCTAAGGCTGAGAAAGGAGAATTGACTTGTCTTAGGTCACACAGCCAGTCAGTGGCAGAGTTGGGAATAGGACCCAAGAGCCCTGATTTTCAAACTAACCATCGGATCTTGAATTTCATACATTGAATGACCTGAATAAAGTGCTCTCAGATGAGCTCCACACCAACAACAGTGCACAGTAATTATTCAGCAAGTATTTGAGGAGAATTGCAATGTTAGACAGAATCATGAACTGCTCAGAGACCATTAATGCAGAGAAGCAGCAAAATTCATCAAACATATAAGTGGTTATGACTTATTTCCTTGGTCTTAAAAGAGAACAACAAGGACCTGAGTCTCCTCCCTGTCAATAACCCCCTGCTCAGCCAATCAGGGTAGAGACTGAGGGTTCTCACCAGAGAGCCCAAAGGATGGCCCAGGTCACCGGTGGGGATCACTGCCCGAGCACTATTTTAGCCCCTTTTTTGGGTGGACCTCCCACATTGGGAGCTGCAGGGCACTCCCCCGCAACACCCACCCACCCCTCCTGGTGTTGGGAGGGGAACAGGAGAAAGGACAAAAGAAACGAGAGGAAGAGAAAAGAGGGAGGGATGGATGGACGAAAAAGTGAAACAAAAAGGACAAACCCTAATGTCCCCACTGATTCTATGGGACAAAATCCCAGGTGCGGAATAAAATTCTGCCTCCTTAAGCTCGTGTTTTCCGTGCCTAGAATTCAACTGTCACCAGATGGATCAGACTGAACAGGTTTCAAACCTCGAGGAGGTTCTTACATTCTAAACAGGGACGGCTGTTTTCTACTAAAATCACTAAAAGGGAAGTAGAAAACTCGAAAGAGGTTCCTCCTGGCACTTACGTACGTGAACCCGAATACACTCTCAGTCCTCAAAGAGAGACCTGGAGAAGGAGACTCACTGAAGCAAAGCCACAGGGGTCTCTGAGGTTTCCCTGGCCCCTCACCCCTGTCCTGCCTGGCTGATGTCAGCATCTCTCTGTGAGGTCACCATCTCCCTACCACCTTTGACCAATAGTCTGAGGTCCTGCAAAAGGCCTTTGTGATGTCACTGCCACACCCCTCCCTTGCTGTGCTAATGTCCTGCCCCTGGCCAGGCACTTTGGAGGTTTGAGCTACTCCCTGTGGATCACCCCACTCAAGGAGCGTTCGTTCTAGGAAGCAAGCCGGTAGTTTTGGATCATCTGCAAATTTTGTCAGCTCACTGTTTATTAGATTGTTTATGAATATGTTGACTAGTACTGGCCCCAATACAGACACCACTAGTTACCTGTTTCCATCCTGAAAACTGACCATTTATTCCTACCCTTTGTTTCCTATCTTTTAACCAGTTATTGATCCATGTGAGGACCTTCCGGAGGTGAAAGTAAGCCGGTATGTTCCGGTATGGGGTATTGGCAAGAGCTGTTATGCTGTGCCAGCCCGGCCCGGCTTCCCCAGGCTGGTGATTTAAAGGGCCCAGGGTTCCCTGCAGCGGCCGGAGCCCTGGGCCCTTTAAATCGCCTTCCGAGCCCCCCTGCCGGAGCTCCACGGAGCAAATCACTGCCGTGGATGCTGCTCTCTCCCGCTCTGCGAACACAGAGCAGGGGCGGCAGAAGCTTCCTTACAGTGGGGGGGGGCACCGTTGTCCGAACTGTGGCACCCCCATGACACTCCTTCCCTAAGGATCCCCACTCACACCACCTCTCCCCCCGAGGCCACACCCACAGAACGCCTCTTCCCCAAGACTGCACCCTCCCCCGCCCCCATCATTTGTCCTAACAGGCAGTAAAGAGTGGTGGGGCCATGGCCCTCTAAACCCCCTGTTCTAGCACCCCTGACACAGAGCTAAGCAGGCAGCAGTGTGTGTGCGTGTGACAGAGCTGTGCTGAGCCAGTGAGAGAAAGGGGGCTGAAGTCGGGGCTGTCCCCTGCCTCAGGACTGGTTGCTTCCAGCAGCTGTCTGAACTTAGAGACATTGTGCCGACACACTCACTCTTCCGCAACGCACACACTGTCTCTCCACCCCACACACATGCTCTCTGCCCCACCACGCACATTGCAGCTGAAAAGCAGCTGGCAATCTAGTAGGATGCCCATGGAACAATGGGCTAGAAACCTGCATCATGTGATGCTGTACCAGCCTGTGAGGCATTGCAGACCCTTCCCAAAGCACCCTGCAGCACAGTGGGATAGCTACCCACAGTGCACTGCTCTCTGTGGCAATCCAAGAGATGCTAGCATGGATGTGCTCTGGTGACACAGGGTGGACATGCAACAGCTGTCCAATTAAAACACTTTAACTAAAGCCACATTATTCTTTCATGTAGACATAGCTTAAGAGTGAGACAAGACCCAGCTCCGTTGAAACTAAAGAACCACAACTGCATCCGTAATTGGCAGGATTTGAACCTGCGCAGGGAGACCCCCCAATGGATTTCTAGTCCATCACCTTAACCACTCGGCCACAACTACTTGCTGGATATGTGGCTCTCACTGCACTCTAGTTCTGTTCTCCCTGAGTGATCAACTCCAGTTGTTTCCTCAGACCAGCTTCCACAACACACACACTGCTGTGCCCTTGTGTAAGTGTGTCCATGGCTGAATAGCAAGAATTCCTGCTCCTTTCCCTTCTGGCTGGAGCATGAGGAGAGTGCGTTTGTGGTTAATGACATTGCTGTAGATTGTTGTCCATTTCCTGCCTTGATCATTCAGACAGTCCCTTTCCCACCATATCCCCAGTGCATCAGTGACTGCGAGGGCAGGGGGCAGGTTTTCTCTGAGGCACTGAGCTTTGCCAGGGGGTTGGTGGCTCCTTTCTTTCCTCACCCTGGAGTAAACTCAGTTTTTTATTCCATCCTTGATGTTTCAAGGAATAACAACAGATGACCAAAGAAAGAGGTGGACAGGGTGGGTCTCAGGGGAGGGGCAGAGAGGTGTGGGCGGTGGGCAGGTCAGGTCAGGGGAGGGGGCAGAGAGCTGTGGGCAGGGGAGGTCTCAGGAGAGGGGCAGAGAGGTGGGGGCAATGGGCAGGGTGAGTCTCAGGGGAGGGGGCAGAGAGGTGTGGGCGATGGGCAGGGTGGGTCTTAGGGAGGGGGCAGAGAGGTGGGGGCAGTGGGGAGGGTGGGTCTTAGGGAGGGGGCAGAGAGGTGGGGGCAGTGGGCAGGATGGATCTTAGGGAGGGGGCAGAGAGGTGGGGGCAGTGGGCAGGGGAGGTCTCAGGAGAGGGAAGAGAGGTGGGGGCAGTGGGCAGGGTGGGTCTCAGGAGGGCTCAGAGAGATGTGGGCGATGGGCAGGGCAGGTCTCAGGGAGGGGCAGAGAGGTGGGGGTGATGGGCAGGGCAGGTCTCAGGGGAGGGGGCAGAGGTGTGGGCGATGGGCAGGGCGGGTCTCAGGGGAGGGGGCAGAGAGGTGTGGGCAGGGTGGGTCTCAGGGGAGGGCTCAGAGAGGTGTGGGCGATGGGCAGGGTGGGTCTCAGGGCAGGGGGCAGAGAGGTGTGGGCGATGGGTAGGGGGGGTATCAGGGGAGGGCTCAGAGAGGTGTGGGCGATGGGCAGGGCAGGTCTCAGGGGAGGGGGCAGAGAGGGGTGGGCGATGGGCAACATGAGTCTCAGGGGAGGGGGCAGAGAGGTGTGGGCAATGGGCGGGTCTCAGGGGAGGGCTCAGAGAGGTGTGGGCGATGGGCAGGGTGAGTCTCAGGGGAGGGGGCAGAGAGGTGGGGGCAGCAGGCAGACCTTGGGGTAGGGGGTGGAGAGGCGCGAGGAGGCCTTGGGGGAGGAGAGGAGCGAGCGACCAGCAGGCCTCAGCCAAAGAGCAGGGGTGGGAAGTGGCCAAATTGGAGTGAGGGCGGAGCACAGGTGGGGCCTCGGAGGGAGGAGAACGAGGGAAGGGGGTGGGGTGGGGGAACAGCACCATGGTCTGGGCAGGGGCCGCCCACAGGATTCAGGGGGCCTGGGGCAAAACAATTTCAGGGGCCCCGTCCATAAAAAAAAGTTGCAATACTATAGAATCCTGTATTCTCCTGGGGGCCCTGCAGGGCCTGGGGAAAATTGCCCCCCCCCCACCCCCTCCGGGCAGCCCTGCCCTCAGCCTCTCCTCGTAAGTCCCCTGCCCCCTAATCATTTTTGTTTCCCTCTCCTAGACTCTCTCCAATTTGTTTCTGTAGTGGGGGGGGGGGGGCGCGAAAACTGGATGCAATGCTCCAGATGTGGCCTCACCAGTGCTGACTAGAGGGGAATAATCACTTCCCTCGATCTGCTGGCAACGCTCCTACTAATCCAGCCCAGTATGACCAGTTACCCATATTGAATGCAGACACAGCAATATTTGATACATTGGTTCCTGTCCATTCAGGAGGTTATTTCCCACCTATTCATAAATAATGAAGCTGCTCTAAGCGGAGGGGAGAGAGCTGTCCTGGCTGTGCAGTTAACCCATCTCACCGAGAGGTGGTAGCTATGTCAGTGGGGGAAGCTATGTTGGTGGGTGTGCAAGCTGTGGTGTCTACATGTGTATATAAAGTTTAATCAAACCCCATTTTTTAACCCCTTGTGGTCTGGGAATAGAAAAGGAGCTCTCTGAGGCAGAGCCCGTCCTTCAAAATCCTAAAGATCACGGACTTGCCTATGCACATGTCATATCCCCTACATGGGGGCTGACACTGGGAACAAGGGGCCTGTCACCTAGACCATGTGGCCACTGCCAGAGCAAGTGTCCAGCCCGTGGTGTCCCTGCAGCACAGCCAGGGCCTGCGAAGGAGGCCTGGGACATGTGAGGGAGAGACTGTGACCTGCCCTGACCCTCCAGAGATGCTGGTTGTGATGTCCCTGCACCACAGAACAGGGTGACGTGTTTTCATTTCCCATCTTTCCTTATGTTTTACATTGATTGCTGGGTAATAAATGGTGTTTGCTTGAAGCACATAAAATGCAATGAGGAGTGGGTCAGGGAAGTGCCCAGAGCAGAGAGAGAACCCCAGAGTGAGGACACTGTAGCCCCTGTTCAAGTGATCATGACAAGACTGGGGGTCAAGCCCCCTAGGATTCCTGGGCCCAGCCTTGTTGGGGTTACAAGGTCTCTGCCACACAGGAGAGTAGAAAGAGCGTCCTTGGGGTCAGGCAGCCTCTGGGTAAGGGCGTGGGGACTCAGATCCTTCCACTGGCCAATTGCACCAGGGTCATGTATAAACCAGGGAAGCTCCTCACAGTAGCCGGACCTGAACCCCCTGTACACTTGTGCTCTGTTCTCATTGCTTCTCTGTCTCTCTTCCCCTCATCTCTGCTACTCCCCCTCTGAGCTTTCTCAGCACCTGGCCCCACAGCACTTCCTGCCAGCCAGAGACTGCATGTTCTAGGCCTGCTCCTGTGGATGTGGCCTCTCTCCTGATTCCTGAGGAAAGGAACCTTTCCAGGAAATGGCCACAGCTTCTGGGAATCCACATGTGGCTGGTGGACAGCACCAGGAATCATTTGGCTCCTGGCTCACAAGGCAACTTAAAAGCTGAGTGCCTAGACAGGGGTTTGAACCCTGGACCCTCAGATTAAGAGCCTGACACTCTACCAACTGAGCTACCTGTGACCATCTTTACCGTTCACCACTAAAGTGAGCAGGCAGGCAAACAAGAGGCAAAAAAAGTCCCAGGAACCCCTCCTCTTTTTCTGCACAGCCACTGCCTGTCAGCAGGATTCCTCCTCCTCCTCTCTCCTGTGCCTCAATGCGACTAAATCTCTGCACCTAGACAGCCGGTCCATCCGCTGCACCCCAATCCCCCATGCCTGAGCCTCCCTGCCAAAACCCTGCACCTGGCTCCATAGAATTAAGTCTCACGTGTCGCTGGGAACTCGACTTCTTGTGCCCAGGGAGTCTTGGCCCCCCTCAGCAGATGACCTGAGAAGTGCTAGGAGTAGCTTTTTCTCATGTGACCTAATGGATAAGGCATCTGAGAGTGGATTAGAAGATTGACGGTTTGAATCTCTTGGTGGTTGTGTTTCTGCAGTTTTACTGTTGTGCTGAAAGTCCTGCTCCCTTCAGGGCTGGAACCTCTTCTTGGCTGCTCAGGCCAATGCTCTGGCTTCAGCTAGAGCCCCGGGAAGGAGTTGGGGGTCGGGCGTCACAAAGGCTGGAGCATGAGCCCCAGGTGCTTCCAGTCTCGCCTTTGCCCTTCCTGACTTGCCAAAGAAAGTGGGCAGCTACCCAGGCTAGCGTGTGCGCCTGTCCCTGTGCTGGAGGGTACTTGCTACATATCGTCTTCAGAGTCTGGGTGTTTCTCTGCTTCTCGCCAGCTCGGGAAAAGCCTCTTGGGGTAAAATCTCCTGCCCCACTGCAAAAGTGAGCACCTTGAGAGGGACCAGTCAGAGGCCCCACCATGGGGCTGGCCCTGCTTTCCTACCATCTTGGGACATTGGCCACAGAGCATCAGCAGCCGCCCCGCATGCTGGTGACCTTCAGTGGGTGTTTGGCATGGCAGGGAGCAGCCTGGCTGGGTGTTTTTGTGCCTGTCTGAAGGCCACACATAGGCATGGTCCTGCCCTCCTCTAGCCCTGACCTCAGTTGCTCTGTGGCTTTTAAGCCTTCCCTTGGAGCTGTCAGCACCAGCTGCCTCTGCTCTAGATGCCCAGAGGAGGAGAGGTGTTGTTGGGTCACTTTTACAGATGCCCCTTCCCTGGCACTGCCCTTGATCAGCTGCACAGAGGAGCTTCCATCCCCAATTCCTGCCTGTCACTGCCCAGCAGCCCTCTGGCACCATTCCTGAGGGCTGCCCTGCCTCACTCTCTTCCCGCCTTGTTGGGAAAGACAGCTCCCATCTCTCCTTGTTAAAGATCAGGTGGGCCAACTAGGGGCAGAAGCCCACAGTATGTTTTCCAACTGCAGAGCCCAAGCTCAGAGACTCACCTTGGGTGCAGGCACTGCTGCGCTCCCAGAAAACAAGGCACCACTGCACAAAGACCAATGACAGGGCCTGCCAATGCCCAGGATTGAACTAAGGACCTTTAGATCTTCAGTCTAACGCTCTCCCAGCTGAGCTCTTTGGCAGATACACAGCAGAGTTTTGGCCTGTTGCTTCTCTGTCTGGGATGTTTTTGTCAGAAGTTGCACTCAAAAAGGACAGGAAAACGAACGGCTGCTCCACACCCCCACCGGAGGATACCGGCGCCCTTAGCTGTGGTGAGTAAGAGTGGCTGTTGGCTGACAGGGCCTGTCCCCAAGGAGCTAGAACAGCAGCTGCCGCCTCCCCCTCGGCTCCAGGCTATGGGAAATGCTCATTGCCTGGCTGCATGGGCGGATGCTGCTCCGTGCTCTGGAGAGCGTCTGTATTGCTCTGTCAACCCCCCGTCTTCACTGAGCCAGTCTGGTAAGGTCCCAAGTGCCCCCTCCAACCTGGCAGCTGAGAGTCTGTGCAGACATCAGACCCCCTGCCAGCCCCACAGGCAGCAGCAGCGCCAGCCCCCGCAGCACCACAGGGCCACTCAATGAACTTCCTGTGGGGAAATGACTCCTTGGCATCCAACTGCTAGAGTGAGAGCCAGGAGAGAGCAGTGTCTGGCTCAGCTTGGGGGAGAGAAGAGACCTGGTGAGTGCGGATCTCCCTCAGTCTCCCCCGCAATGCTGTCAGTTGTATTGTCACTGTGATAATCAGTGCTTCCCTTCAGGGCCGGCCCTAGAGGGATCCGGGGTCTGGGACGAATCCCCCCTTTCCTCCCCAGGCCCTGTCCCCACTCCACCCCTTCCCCCAAGCCCCCACCCCTGTCCCATCTCGCCCCATTCCTCTCCGTCTCCCACCTCTTCCCATCTCTGCTCCTCCCCCTCCCTGCCCAGCGCCTCCTGCACCCCACTGAACAGCTGATCACTGACAGGTGGGAGGTGCTGAAGGGGAAGAGGAGGAGCTTGTCAGCAAGGCCTGTAGTGCCGGGGGGGGGGGGGAGCTGGCTGCCAGTGGGTGCTGAGCACCTATTTTTTCATTGTTGGTTCTGCAGCCCCGTAGCTCCCATGGAGTCGCTGACTCAGCTCCTTTCACACTCTAAAGAGAGGAGCAGAACCAGGGCTATGGCTGATCTATGGGGCACCAGGTGAGTGGCAGAGGCTTCAGGCGCTGAGAGGTTGCCTGACAAAGTGTGAGGTGGTGTCCCAGGGATCTCTATGAAAGGAGCAGAACAGGATTTACTTGGGGTAGGGAGAGAATTGAGAGTGCCTCAGGGAGTTGTACAGAGGTATTGCCCGGGTGAGGGACTGGCTAAAACACAGGCCTCGCTGTGAGCAGGATTTGAACCTGCATAGGGGAACCCTATTGGATTTCAACCCCAACGCCTTAACCACTCGGCCATCACAGCTGTGAGCACAAAACTGCCCCAATGCCAGAGAAACTGGTAAAGAATCACAATGCCCAGGCATGAAATCATCTAACTACAGAATTCCCACTGCAAACCTGGCCCCCAAAGCACAGGGGGGATTGGGGGTTTGTTCTCTTTGCTTAGCCATGTGCAGTCGCACAGAGAGTGTGTTTAAAAGTCTCCCCTTCCACAGAGCGGGAAGGGGAAATGATTCTCAACTTGAAGCCTGATTTAGGGTGACCAGACGTCCCGATTTTATTGGGACTGTCCCGATATTTACTTGTTTGTCCCACATCCCGACTGATGTTTGGTCGGGACACTGGACAAACAAAGAATTTTGCCCTCTGCTCCGGCGCACAGGCAGAGCCCGGAGGGACACTCACCCCCATGACTCCGCCCCCTTCTTCCCCCATTGGATCCTTCCCCAAATCCTCACCCTGGCCCTGCCCCCAGCCCCACCCCCCCACTGCCCCATTGGATCCCTCCCCAAATCCTCGCCCTGGCCCTGCCTCTTCCCCAAGCAGGTGGCATCCTCCTCCCTCCCAGGTCTGCACACGGGCTATGGCCATGGCCGGGAGCGCAGCATGGAGGCTGCTCCAGCCCTGGAGCCTGTGGGGCAGTGCAGTGGGGCTGGGGGCAGTGCAGAGCAGGCAGGACCCATGTGGACGGGGGGCGGAGATGCATGTGGGGCAGACACGCTCCTGCCAGGAGGGCCCGGGCCCGGTTGCCTGGTTTGCCCCTTGCCCAGGAGCTGGAGGAGGGACCTGGAGAGCGGCTCAGCTGCAGAGCTCGGAGCCCAGGCTGGGCCCAGGAGCGAGGGGATGGGGGAGCTTGGGGTGTATCGGGGGTCAGAGCCGAGACTTGAGTGGAGATGGGGCTGTGCCACTGCCGCCTGGCGGTGGGGGGGAGCTTTTATTTTTTTTGCTCCACCCCCCGCATCCCGATATTTAATCTTTGACATCTGGTCACCCCAGCCTGATGTGAATGAGGATGTCTGGACCAAGGGGGCAGGGACTGGCCTTTGCTAGAGAAACCACTGTCAAGTTTTAGCCAATTAGGACAAATCAGCAAATAAGAACAACCTCAGGTATCAGTAACTGCTATAGGTAGCAAAGTCCTACACGGAGCAGTTTCTGGCACTACACCTGCACAGCTCTGCTCCCCGGCTCTTCTTGGGCTCCTGCTCTCTCCTTAGCTCCACCCCACTCTGGCCCAGGCAGTTCCAGCTCCCACGGAGGATGGGACCCCCTGGCCTGCTGACTCCCTCATTACACTGCCTGGCCTGTCAGTGCGGCTAACTTGGAGCTTTGGCCTCTCCCCATTGCCCAGGGGACTGTCAGTCTCAGGGGCCTGATTTCCCATTGGCCCTTCCCCCTCTTTTTGGTGCTGGGAACTAGGCAACCAACCCCCGCCCCCCCCCCACACTAAGTTTTAGTAAAGGGCCAAGAGCCCCCTTACACAAGCCAGCCCCATGAGGGTCACCGATGTGCAGAGATGGCAACATGCGCTGGTAACGGGCACACTCAGGACTCTGAATTCTGCAATCTGAGTTCAAATCTCAGTGGGACCTCGTGTTGGCTTGTGGTGAAGCCTGGGAGCTCACAGGCCTCCCCTTCCCTGTCTCCAGCTGTGCAAGAGCCAGTCTCCCCCCCCCCCCCCCCGCTGGGTGACTCACACCTCCTAGAGCCAGGTCTCTGGCTGCGGTGGCTACAATGGGTTGGGGCTCTGGAACTTGCTACCCTGGTGGTTGGGATTCTTGCTGCTTCACCTGATGCCCACAAGTTTGGCCCTGGTGCTTCCTGCCACACTTTTCCTCTGGCCCACATGGTGCTTGAAGAAAGGAGGCTCAGGGCTGGGATTGATAGTCAGGGCTTGGCAGGAGGGAAGAAGATTCCCAGGCTGGAGCCCCACACACCTTCCCTCCTCCTCGGGGCACCTAGAGCACAGGCAGCACAGCTCTGTCCGTTGGACACCTCGGCAGAGTAGGTGAGTTCATGTAAATACAGTCTGGTCTCAAAGCCTCCCCCAACCCTGGCTCAGCACTAGCTGTCAGGGGAGAGCTCATTCACACCTTGCTTCCAAATCATCATTTGAAATTCTAAGGTTGGCCAACATTGCCGAAGCCAATGCACCAACATTGTCAGCAAACACAACAGCTGGGTGAGGAAACCAGGCTTTGTCCAGACTTTTCAAACCTATTTTACTTTCTCAGGTACAAGTATTTTTCATACGTTGGACCTGCTTTTGAAGTGTGTCTTAACGTTTCAATTTCCATTCAGATTTGCAACCAGTGACAACACTGGCAGCGCTGCATGTAACTAGTTGACCTTGGGGGGGGGGTGTTGGGGAAATTCGGGGAAGGGGTGCACAGCCCCCTGGCTGGGGGGCGTATAGGGAATGCCTGGTTTCACTGAATTGAGTCTCCTACTGCAGCACCTCAGTAGGTTACATCAGAGAGGAGCTGCAGTGTCTATGCAGTGGGATGCCTGTGCCTTTAAGAGCCCAGCCCTGGGAAGCCCATGCTGAGAGGTGCTGCCTTTGGGAGGGGAAATAGAAAAGCCCCTCTGCTCCCCCCTGCATCTTTGCAAACACGGGAGTCTCAGCCCGCTAGGGTAACTGCTACCCCTCTGTCCCTGCCTGTGCTGGGGTTTAACCCTCTGGCAGCACCTCCCCCTGGGCTTAACTCCCGCTCCTTCCCCCCTCCCTGACTTTGCCCTTCAGCCCCTCTCCTAACTCTGCTTCCAGCTGCTTGACCCCCCGACCAGTCAATTTCAACCCCCTGCTCAGACCCTGGCCACACCCCTCCTCTGATTTGCCGCCCTTTGCCCCTCTTTAATCCCTCTAAAAAGTAGGGGGGGCTGGGTCCCATTCTCTGGGGTAGGGCTGGGCGCCTGGCCCCTGCCTGCCCAATGCTCAAAGTGCCCCATGATCTTGCGGATGTTTGCCGAGTGCTGCAGGGTCACCTGCAGGGAGAGAGAGACGCGGTTAGGAGGTGATACAGCCAAGGGTGCCTCACCCAACACTGAGATGCAGCCACCTCTGGGGTGGGTTGCACAAGTCAGCAAATGAATTTGGAACAGGAAATGCACTGAAAGGACCAAGGCAGCTGCAGAAGGTGGAGAAAACCAGAAAAAGCAGGAGCCCTGGATCCCAGCCCTGCCCCTCACCCAGGGTTGTGAGTTCAATCCTTGAGGAGGCCACTTAGGGATCTGGGGCAAAAACTGGTTCTGCTAGTGAAGGCAGGGGTTGGACTCAATGACCTTTCAAGGTCCCTTCTAGTTCTAGGAGATTGGTATATCTCCAATTATTACCTACTACCCTCCCTCACTCTACCCACTAACCCCCCTCCCCTCTCCTCCCAGAGTTGGGGGGAGAACCCAGGAGTCCTGGTCCCCAGCCTTGCCCACCCCCATATTCCATCCAACAGCTGCCCCCCCCCAATTGCAGGGCAGTGCCATGGGGCACACCAGGGCCTGCCTGTTTGCACAGGACGGGAAACACCAGTGCCCCAGGGGAGAGATGATGCTAAAGGAGAAGCAGGCAGCAGACACCCCCAAAACAGAGGAAGAAGTGCTAGGGGGTGCAGTGCTGCAAGGAGTGAGGGGGGTTGGCAGGGAATGGGAGGCTCTCCCCTCACAGTGGGTGCATCTGTCCCCCCCGCAATTCCTCCCCAGCCCTACCCCAGCCCAGGCTAATCCTGGCCCAGCTACCAGGGTTAAATTTGGCCTGGATTCCACAGCTGCTGCTGGAGGGGCATGGGGCTGGGGACCATGAGCCTCTACTCCCCCTTCCCCCAACACAGTTGCATGGGAATTGACCAAAGGAGCCTGCAGCACTGCTGCCTAGAGGAAACTGAGGCACCAGCCAGTGACAGACACATCATGGCTCTCCTCATCCTCATCCTCTTTTCCATATACAACCTGGGGTGGGTGTGAGGGAACTCAGGGCAGTTGCATAGTTAACCTGTGGAACTCCTTGCCAGAGGATGTTGTGAAGGCCAAGAGTATAACAGGGTTCAAAAAAAAAGAACTAGATAAATGAACAGAGGACAGGTCCATCAGTGGCTATTAGCCAGGGTGGGCAGGGATGGTGCCTGTAGCCTCTGTTTGCCAGAAGCTGAGAATGGGTGGCAGGGGATGGATCACTTGATGATTCCCTGCTCTGTTCATTCCCTCTGGGACACCTGGCACTGGCCGCTGTCAGAAGACAGGAGGATACTGGGCTAGATGGACTTTGCATCTGAACCAGTCTGGCCGTTCTTATGTCTCCCTTGGCGCAGCAGTGACACCCAGTGGGCAGTCAGAGTAATGCACAGAAGGTGTTTCCCTTGATTCAGCAGTGACACCCAGTGGCCAGGTGGCATAATGCACAGCGTGTGTCTGCCTTCTGGGAGCAGTGACACCCACGGACCAGTCACGGTAATGCACAGAGTGTGTTTCCCACCAAACTCATGTTTCCCATGGAGCAGCAGTGACACCCAGTGACCAGCAGGGGTAGCATCAGACTCTTCTCGTTTGGTGGGGGACTGAGGTGGGATAGACAAAAAAAAATTGGTGGGCTGTGCCCCCCATCACTTGGCCCCACCCTTCGCGGGGGCCATGCCTCCCATGTCTCTGCTCCTTCCCACTTAAAGGCCAGGCTCATCGCCTCTCCCCCCGGCCAGGGTTTAGAGCAATACAACCTTTATTAAAATAAAACAATAAACAGGGTTTACTTTAAATAATCTAAATCTGTCCAAATTTTAGTATTAAATCCAAAGTTCTTAAAGATCCCATCAATAACCAAAACCTAAATGAAAAATTGAAACCAAAAACAATGTTTAATTTAAAACCCAAACATTAAGAAAAACGTTGTTTTTAAAAACAAAAACTAACAAATGCCATAAATTAATAATTTCAACATTTTATCAAAAAGGTGTGCTACAGCAGGATGAGAAAATAACATAAAATAAATAAGCCTGACCACTAAAACCTCCTATAAAGGAATTGAATCCTTGAATACTGGCCAAATCTGTATAAAATATGTAGAATTATGTCAAAACTGGTGTTGCAGGTCAGCCATTCGAATCCAGCAAATGTCAATTAAAAGCTCCATTCCAACTAAAAAAGACAAAACAACCCAATAAACCAAAACGGCCACAGCCTGAAACAAACCTACACAGAAGCAAAATTAAACCTGTGCCAACACTGGAACAAACAATGTAAATTTCTAATTCTAACTTCTTGTTTCTACCAGGAGGAAAGTGTTTTGCACCCCAGTAACCAGGCTGTCACTGCAGCTTTCCTTTCACTAAATAAGCTTTTTAATAAATATAAATTGCCCTCAAATTTCTCTGAGAGAAATTGAAATTGTATCTTTGCACTAATATCACAAGTGTGCAAGTCCATCCCCTCAGAGCAGCCCCACACCCTGAGCCCAGGGGAGACTCCCAACTGGTTTGTGCATTTGCAACCCTGGGGCCTGAAGCTGATGAGAGAAAGGGAAGTGAGCGATCTTGGAGCTTTCCGATACCACCTGCTGGGAGCACAGGGAATTGACTGAGCGACGTCCTGGCTAAGTTTCACCTTGTTCTCCACCAGCAGGCTCCACTGGAGAGCTCGGGAGTGACTTGACCATGGCAGCACCCTATTTACATATTAAAAGCCGGCATTTTGGGGCCATTGGGGTGAAATGTGAGTACTTTTGGGGTTGAGACCCACATGAGAAGGAATGTGGACAAACTGGAGAGAGTCCAGCAGAGGGCAATTAAAATGATTAGGGGGCTGGGGCACATGACTTACGAGGACCTACAGGCCATATTCTGTATGTTAAGCTAAGGCAAAGTGAGCATATCTATATTGTGACCTTTTACTCAGAAAGGAAACTTGACCTTTATCTTGTTACTTAAATAGAGAAGTACCCACGCCTGTCTAAGACCTAGACCATCGACAATGGAGAATGGCATAGAGGTTTTTTTCAGTGATGTACCCACAGACTTAACAGGTACACCACAGGGGAATTTATGTGCATATGTACATGTCATCAACAAGCACAAACATACTAGCCTATGAAGTAAGCGTACCCTAATGTTTTGTGGGTAAGGCATGAAATTTGGGCATAGGAGGAAGGATTTCCGGCGCTTGTGCCCTATAAAAGAGGTAACCCACCTCGCTAGAGCACGTCGCTCTATCTACTTACTTCCTCCACTCTCTCTCTATCTACTATCAGTAGGCTGTATTTGTTCTTAAACTTTAAGTTTCAAGGGAACTAGGCTAAGCTTGGTTTCCCTAAGTTTTTAGTCTTTGTTTATTAGGTTTTGATTTTAAGTTTAACATAGTCAAGTAAACCCTAAGTAACATTAGCTTTTCCTAAGCACTGCATCTTTCACTCAAGAATTGAAAAACCTAAACTGCAAGGCTGGTTCTGTGTCTCTTACCACCAGGTTATCAAGGAAAGGTGTGAGTATATTAACCAAAACTTTGTTGCATATAATGCCATATGTATCTTTTGAATAGCAGTAATGCAACTGTAACTTTGTAACTCAATTATATTAAATAAAATGTAAGTTAATAAATTAAATGTTCATCATATTTTCCAAAATAATATTAGTACACCCTAAATCAGGCTACATGGGACAGAGAGTTGGAGTGCAGGGGGATGAGGGCACTGGCTCTGGGGGTGCAGGCTCTAGGGTGAGGTTGGAATAAAAGGTTCAGAGGGCAGTAGAGAGCTCAAGCTTAGGGCAGAGAATTGGGCTGTGAAAGCTCTGGAACAAAGCCAGTAAAATGAGAATTTAAACATGAGAAATAAAAAGATCAGGCTAGAACAAAAAATGGTGGGGGGTGAAAAGTTTGAAATACAAGTGAGAAAAAAAACACCCCCCTACCCCAGAGCATTTAAGAACTAAACAAGAAATACCTCTCCCCCACTGCACCAACAACTCTAACAGGAGCTGACCGAAGAAGAATCACCACTTGCCAGCAGTTTGGTTTGGTCTGGAATGGACCATGAACACCTCATTCCCACAAATCTGGTGTGCCTGGCCTGGGACAGGGGAGGGGCTCCTCTCCGCTCCATTGGAGACATGGCGGAATGAGAGATGTGACAGGGCTTTACGGGAAATCATTATTTCCCTGATTCATGTGCCAGTCCTAGTCCTTGCTGACCCAAACAAACCATTTATCCTGCATGCTGATGCCAGTTTGGAGGGTCTATGAGCACTCTCATACCAGGAAGTGGAAGATAAATGTAAATCAGTAGCCTTTGCCAGCTGAGGACTGTCAGACAGTGAAACTCGCTATCCCATCCACCAGCTGCAGTTCTTGGCCTTGAAATGGGCCATCACTGAGAAATTTCGAGACTACTTGTCTGGTGCTCAGTTTCAGATATGGACAGAGAACAATCCAATGACTTATGTGTTAACAAGGGCTAAGCTGGATGCTACAGGGCAGAGATGGGTGGCTACTTTTGCTAGCCATAGCTTCAGCATTCAATACCAATGAGTTGGTATAATAGGGAGTGTGATTTATCAGGACCACCAACTCTTGGCTGGGGGGAGGATGTAAGCAGGGTCAGAATGAACTCTATCTTGCCATCTGCTGGTGATGTGTTGTAAAGGCCTTTTGTTCCTGATGTGCATGGTCACACCCACCCCACATTGCATGATGGGGGTGCTTGTCCAAGTGGTGATTTTGGCTGCTGTGGGATCCCCAATCTCTTTCTTATTAGGGCAAGAGTAATAAAGTGTAGTAAACCTGGTGATATGAATCAAGGACAGTAGAACGGTACTTAGCAGTTCTTGATTTCAGGACTCACCAGAACCCACATAAAACTCGTTATACAAGGGACATGGGTTCCAAAGCAGAGTGAATTAAAAGAAATGGAAAATCAATGTTTGTTCTTAGTACTATGGGATTCTTTTGAAATTTCTAAATGCAGGTTTTATTATCTTTTTCTCTTTTTAGTTTAAAAATAGAATTATTTATGGTACCATTACAAACAATGTTTTCTATCACGTAACTAAAATCTTTGATGTTTAGATATAAATTTTAGATATTATTTAGTGGGTTGTTTCTTATCTCACATAAAAGCTGAACCTGGCAGAATAGTTTAGCTGGAAGAGTTAGTAAAGCAAGATTGTTAGTCACAGGTCAGTGGGTGGGTTTATGCAAATACTGGACTTGTGGACCAGAGGCGGGGCAGGGCGGGGCGTACGACTTCTGCGGCACATGCACCATCTCTGCAACTAACGCTTGCTACCTCACTCCATAACACCACACACAGAGCAGCCATTTACCTCTCAGGACCAAATCGCACCGTGAAAGAGATCTAACGGCACAAGCTTAGGATGAGCAACTGGAGCACTAACAATAATTTTAAGAAATTCAAAACCATCTCTGTCTTTCCACACCAGGGACAGCAGAAAGAACCAACACCTGCAAGAGACCAACAAACATCCATTCCTACCTCTCACCCGCTTTTGTCCTTTGGAACCCATGCCCCTTAATGGTGAGGACTTTCCAGGACAGGGTGACGCTCTCAGGCCTCAAATGCCAGGTACAGTTACTCTGTCCTTGATCCAAAATCAACAGGAAAATACACTGGAGTACTCCTGCCCCAATAACAAAGAGACTGGGGATGCCACAGCACCTGAAATGACCGTTTGGACAAGCACTCCCATCATGCAATCTGAGGTGGGTGTAACCATGCAAACCATCCCCCAAAGGCCTTGACAACACATCACCAACAGATGGCAGGGTGGACTTCATACTGACCCTGCTTCAACTAGATTGTGGCAAAGATTCCAAAACACCGAACGTTAAAACTCACCAAACGCGGGTCAATCCATCCTCATCGTCAAATCCGCTCGTTATACTCCACACCTGAACGTAGCCCTCATATGGACAACAAGAGCTTTGCACAGAGTACAGGGAAGTGGGAGGGAAGCGTCTTTGAGTCGGCCTGTCTTGTCCGCTTCTCCCTTGCTGCTTGGGTGGAGGCGGGAAGGGAGCGCAATGTTCCCGGCTGAAGGTTTTGCGCTTGGCCTTGAGGATTAAGCCCAAGCCTCCAGCATGGCTGCTGGTGGATGGGCTTTTGCAGCACAGCCCTCACACTCTTGTAGGCAGCAGGTGAACCCACGGTGTCCAAGAGGGAGCCATCAACTTGGCAAAAGGTGGACTTCCCAGCTCCCAGCAGACCTTGAGGAACCCACGAGGAACCTTCTTTGGCATCTCTGGGGATGCATAAACCCCGCTCCTTTCCATTAACAGCTGAACTCACTGACCCATGATACCACAGAGACACCTACCAGCAGCTGGTTTGCCAGTGCCACTGCCAAGCACCCTGCAGCGCTTCCTGCCAGTGCCAGAGCTCGCAATGCACTAGCCTGGAGCCAGGGCCGCTAGATGGTGCTGAAGAAAAGCCAGCAGAGTGACACAGTGGAAGCGTGTTGTTCCCATAACACAGAGGTTGATTAATCAAAACCCTCTTCTGCCAGCACTGGGCCTCCTTCTTCTTCCACTGGGCCTTCAAGCGAGGGGGCGGCTGGCACAGCACCAAGAGTCTAACCTGTGTGGCAGGAGGTGGCTGATGCCCGCAGCCTGCTGGGGAGCTCCCAGAAGTTATTAATGGACAGAGACTCCTCAATGCCCTTAGTAACAAGGGTTTGGGGTTCACCGAGGCCGGTAAGGGGGTCACTATGTCAGTCTTATAACCCTGGGTGTCAGGTTGCTGTGCAGCTTTGATCTAGAGCTCGGATCCCAACAACTGACCAGCAGCCCACAGCCTCCCCATGGGTCTGCCTCACCTGGTTACTCCTTACAGGCTGACCTTACCCCTCTTCCAGCCCCGGATTCGCCCCCTAATCAGCCTTCTGCCGCTCAGAGCCACAGATGTGGAGGTGCTGAAGGAGGGAGGGGTGACTCTAGGGTGGGGTTCTTCTCTAAAGATGGCTGGCAGAAAGGTGGTGCTCAGCTCTGTCAAGGACCTGCCTAGTTGCCTCGCTGCCAGGGGATGCAGACGTTTCTGTAAGGTGATTAAATGGGGTATTTGGCTTCTGAGTGAATGTGACGAATGTGCACTTATGAGAGGGAATTTCCATCCTTCATCAGTTTCCCTTTAGGGCCCCAGTGGCCTAATAGATAAGGTTAATGTCATTCTTAGTCAGAGATTGTGGGTTCAAGTCCCAATTCAGGTGAAAAACTATCTTCTTCCTGTATATTGCAAGGAAACCTTGGTGTTATTTTCACAGAGGAAGCTGGGAGACATTTGAACACAAAGTCCTGGATCTTGGAAACAATCCCCCAGAAATGGCATCTTCCACTCCACAAATGCTTTCTAAACCCATCAGTAGCAAACAGTTAATACTAGTGTTTGTCTGAGAATAGAGGGAAGGGGAGTGTTTACTCCAACACCTCAATGAGCAAAACAAACAGAAAGAGCAAGACTGTCCTGGAAGAGAATGGATCTGTCTGGAGACAAAGCAGAACCTGAGAATGAGCAACGGTGTGAAAAGAAGAGATTCAAATGTGTTAGATGTTAGCTAGTGTTAGGTGGCTTATCCCTTCACCCTCCCATTCCCTGGTCCTTCTCGCATGAACAGAGAGCGACAATACCCAAAGTCCGAAGGTGCAAACAATTAAATGTTTATTGGGTTGAACTTCCAGCAAGCAATGATTCCAGTTTCCTTCCTCAGTGTCCCCGTCCCAGCTCTGACAACACAGAGCCTTGTCTGTGTCCCTGTTCCCATTTCCCCCCCTTAGCAAAACATGATGCCAATTCCCCCCTTACTTCCTGACTGACTGCAGACTTGAGTTCTGCTTAGCTATACCTTAGCCAATCATTTTACTGAAATGTAACTAACCAATCCTAACACAATTATCTAACCAGTTATGTCCCACCACCTTAATTGGTTTACACCCAACAAAATTAATTCTACAGCCGACAGAAACAAGCACAGACCCAGACAGCGATTATACAGACAAACACTAGGGGACTACAGTGCTAGAACAACACAGAAATGAGGGTGTCACACCCCTGCTATTGATAGGTGAGTTATTCCCAGACAGGACGCTACCAAATTCAGTTTTCTTTAACCATCTTTACCTGGTGGTGCTGGGCATTGTCAGGACAGGACTGTATTCCCAACAGCCCAGTAGCACCTTATTTCAGTGTGACTGGTGAGGACGTGACCGTTCGCTTCCCAGCCTATGGCTGCCCCTGCGGCGTAGCCAAAGAGCAGGGCCTCAGACTGTCCCAGTAAGAGAAGCCCTTACACTGGCAAACAGTGATTGTGATTCTGTTTTCCCTACCTCTGTGACTAGCTACATGACAATCATCTACCTGCATTGTTAACATCTAGGCCTTTCCAGACAGGCATGAAAATCCACATCCTAACAGCTGCCCCTGGGCTCCCCTTTGCCAGCTGCCTGCCATCTCCCCACTGTTCACGCTGGCAAAGCCCCGAGCCAGCCGTGTGTGCCCTGCCTTCCCCTGCCAGCGCTCGCCCTCCGCGCCATGGGGAGCTGGGGCCATTGCTGGGTTTGCTGCTTTGTGCTCATGGAAGGAGCCTGTCACATCCCTGGACATGGATCCGTTCGGTGTCCCGGCAGCTCATCATCCCACGGGGCGCCCTGGGTGCAAGGACTGTGGGCAGCACGAGGCTTCTTCTGTATATCTCTGGAGTAGCCCCTAGCCACCAGGGGCGGCTCTACAAAGTAGGCTGCCCCAAGCAGCGCGGAGCGCTGCGCCGCCCTTCCCCAGTCCCGCGGCGGGTCCCCTCTTCCCGCGGCTCCGGCTTCCTGGGGAGGGCGGCATTTGGCTCCGGTTGAGCTCCCGCCGGCATGCCTGCGGCAGGTCCACCGGAGCCCGGGACGAGCGGACCTGCCGCAGTCATGCCTGCGGGAGCTCAACCGGAGCCGCGGGAAGACGGGACCCGCCGCAGGCATGACTGCGGCAGGTCCGCTCGGCCCGGGCTCCGGTGGACCTGCCGCAGGCATGCCGGCGGGAGCTCCACCGGAGCCAAATGACGCCCTCCCCAGGATGCCGCCCCAAGCGGGCGCTTGGCCCGCTGGTGCCTAGAGCCGCCCCTGCTAGCCACTCTCCCCCCTGCCTGCACACAGCCCCTAGATACCCTCCTCCCGGCACCCTGAGCTCCCCCCTGCCTGCACACAGCCCCTAGCTACCCCTCCCTGCATTCTGAGCTACCCCCCTGCTCACACACAGCCCATAGCTACCCCTTCCCTGCACCCTGAGGTACCCCTGCCTGCACACAGCCCCTAGCTACCCCCTGCCTGCACCCTGCACTACCCCCATTTGCACACAGCCCCAGCTACCCCCTCCCTTCACCCTGAGCTCCATCCTGCTCGCACACAGGCCCTAGCTACCCCCTGCCTTCACTCTGAGCTCCACCCTGCTTGCACCCAGCCCCTAGCTATCCCCTCCCTGCACCCTGAGCTGGCTGAAAGGCTGAAAATGAGATGAGATCAGGTTAAGTCTTTCTAACATATGTCCTCAGATGGAAAAAAAGTGCCAGGAGAAGCAGGCAGTCGTAATCAGCTTTGTTATTACACAGGGAAGAACAAAAGGGTCAAATGGTGCCTGGAAGCCTTAAGAAGAATCCACCCCACCAAGTACAACACTTGTCGCTACCTGCTCTCAACGCCACTGAAAATTCTTTGAGGTCGCTCCTTGCCTTTATCAATCTAGGCACCTTTAACAACAGGTGCTCCAGTAGCACAATTGGTTAGTACACAGTACTTATAGAGCAGCGCTGAGAGGACCTATGCTGAGGTTGTGAGTTCAAGCCTCACCTGGAGCACTGGTTTTCATTAACCAAGTGGCATCACCCCCTTATTTGGCCCTGTGGAAGGTAGAATGCCA
The DNA here is from genome assembly GCF_016161935.1 of Mauremys reevesii. Taxonomy (NCBI): domain Eukaryota; kingdom Metazoa; phylum Chordata; order Testudines; family Geoemydidae; genus Mauremys; species Mauremys reevesii. The sequence continues at coordinate 20,072,513 of NC_052634.1, read as the reverse complement.
GCCCTGGGACACTGAGGGAGGGGAGGAGTCAAAAATGCCCCCTTCACTTATTACCTCCTCTCCAGAGTGCAGGTGAGAATCTACAATCCTTTCTCCCCCACCAGCCCCTGTGCCAGGATCCCTCAAGCAGAGCCTGGAGTCCTGCCCATCCTTGACCCCTGAGCCTGGGGAGGGAGAGGAGCAAGGAGCCATTGTTAGAGGGCTTTCCCTTCCCCCGCCCACTTCCCTGGTTCTTGTCACACAATCAATAAGCAGCAAAAGACCAGATGTCAGAAGCGCAGACAAAGTGATGTTTACTGGGGTTAGTTTCAAAGCAAGCAGATTCTGAAGCCCTTCACACCAGTCGGGCTTATCTCTATAGACCAACAGAGTCTGTTCCACATTGTTCCCTTCCCAGCTCTGACACCGCAGAGCCATCCCTGTTCCTGGTTCCCTATTCCTGTTCCCCGCCCCTGTTAGCAAGATTCCAATTTCTCCTTCCACTTCCTGTTTGACCCCCGTTTATACAGTAATATTCTCACCTAGAAAATATTATTGTATATATTAACCAATCATTTTACCGAAATGTGACTAACCAATCGTAACAGAATTCTCTAATCAATTATATCCCACTCCCCTAATTAACTTACACCCAGCAAAATTAATTCCCCAGCAGACAGAAACAATTAGAGGACCAGACAGATTGACAATAGAAAAGTGGGGGCCAGAAAGATAAACTCTACAGAAATGAGGGTTTCCCAACCACAACCATTGAGAAGGGATTTCTTGCCAGACTGGATGCTCTCTTAAGATCTGTTTCTTTATCTGGTGGCGATGGGTCAGGATTGTCTTCCCAACAACCCAACCCCACCTTATTTCAGTGTGACGGGATTGGGAGGTGAGGATGGGACCGTTTGCTTCCCAGCTTATGGCTGCCCCCTGCTGTTTAGCCAAAGACCTTAGCCTACGAACAAGGGCTCAGACTCTCCGAGAGAGAGAAGGCCCAGACACAGGCAGACTGGGATTTTGGTTCTTTGTTTTATACCTCTGTCACTAGCTTAGTGATAAAATACACCTAAGTTCTTAAAGTCTAGGCCTTTGCAGGCAGCCTGAATATCTCTAGGCCTCCGTATTCCGAAAAACAGGGAATGAAATGAAAACATTCCCAGGGCTCTTCCTGTGCACCTGGCTAGTGCATTGCAGTTGAAAGTGCTGTCCAGAGTGGTCACATTGAAGCACTCTCAGATAACTCCCGGAGGCCAATACCATCGAATTGCACAATGCTGTGTCTGCACAACCCCAAATTCAGTGGCTGCTCAGTAGGCCACCAAGCCTGCCTGCCTTGTTTGTGGGGGAGAGGGGGCACAACAAAAAATTGCAGTATCACTGCAGAAGAGAGATCTCCCCCTGCCATCGGTAAGGGTTGCCTCACAACCGCTGACTCCATGAGCAGGCAGGACCTAGCCAAGGAAACATGCCACTGCTCTGCCCTGTTACATTAACATTTAGTGAGCATGGCACAATGGAAGGCAGAACATGGGTGGGGGGGAGGCAGGTGACCCCATGTGCCCCCCCGCTTCACCAATTGTTGGGGATCCACAGGGCTTTGTGTTTAATTTTAGGGGACCCTGGTAAAAAGATGCTGAGAACCACTATGCGAGAGATCTATGAAGCCAGGAATGAATGGGCTAAAGTGAAGCATGAAGTGTTATTTACCCTTTCCCACCATGCCGTAAAGGTTGGGGGAGGGCGAGCCGCCTGATGAAATTCACGTGCGGAACTCCTTGCCGTGGTACGTTGTGAGGGCAAAAGGTAGAACTGGCTTCCACCGAAAATGAGAGACGTTAATAGAGACTAGGTCCTCGAGAGTTATTAGTGAAGTTAGTCAGTGATGCAATCCCATGCTTGAGGCAAGCCCTAAATCTCTGACTACACAGAGACCAGGAGTGGAAGATGAGGGTGGATCACTCCAGCTTGTCCTGTTCTGTGCACTCCACCAGAAGCTCTTGTAGTGCCCAATGTCAGAGATGGGACACTGGGCTAGATGGACCATTGGTCTGACCCACTCTGGCCTTCTTACAGGAAATCATGGGGGTGAAAGAATTAATGGCTAATGAGCTCTGCTGCGTAAGGTCATCTAGAATAACCGGACAGGCCAGTATGAATAACCTTTTTGTACCATTCAATAGTAACACAGAAAATATGGGGACTAGTTATTCTAATTCCTTCCTTTGGAAATGAAATGATGCATGAAGAAAAAAAATGAAACTCAAAATGATATCGGTAAGTTATTTTATACATTATGCAAGCCTTGCCTCAGCAACTCACTCATACCGACAACACATGACACCAAACAGCTAGGTGAATATAGATCACAAAATAGCCCCCTCCTGGAAAAACCTCATGCTAACACATCAAGCTCTAAAGATAATATAAATGCTATTTCTCTCAAAGCTCTGTTGGCCTATGGGGCTTTTTTTGTTTTCTAAGCAATTTAAGCTTCAGCCATCTAAAGAAGTTCAAGAAAAAAAATCCAACCACCAGGGTCTCGTCTAGCTCAGGGTCCAGCTCAACCTCCTCCCTGCACCACTGGCCCTCCCCTCCCCTTCCACCACCAGGTTGACCCAGGCACTAGGGCAGGAACAGGGTGAGAAAGCAAGTCAAGCTGAGCAAGGCAGGCCAAAGCGAGTTCAAACCTGGGCTTTGGCAGGCCCTTTCCTCCCTCTTTGTGCCGGGCTGGCTTCTTTCCTGGGAGCAGTAGCAGAGCCTTTAGCTGACATGAGCCCCTGCTCCCAAGCCAGACAACAGACTGTGGGCTTCTGCCCCTAGTTGGCCCACCTGACCTTTAACAATGAGGGATGGGATCTGTCTTTCCCATATGACTTATTGGTTGACCAAATATGGCAGGAGTAAAGTGAGGCAGTGGGAATAGTGCCAGAGGGGGTGCTGGGCAGGGACTGGGGATGAAAGCTCCTCTGTGCAGCTGAGTGAGGGCAGTACCAGGGAAGGGACATCTGTTAAAGTGGCCATGTGGAAGGCGGAAGGGATCTGGGGGCCCAGGAGGAGGCACTTGATGTTCAATTCCTTGGAGCAGCTGGACATAGACATGGTGGGCATTCAAGAAATGCACATTAATGACTTCAGGGTACATTGATGGGCAGACGGTCATTGGAGAAAGGGCCTGTCTTTCTGGTCCTCCAGGACAGGGAAGAATGATGGGGTTGGAGTCTTGTTCTTCACATCCGTGGTGCGAGTACAGAAGGTGGTGGAGCTCTGACTAGGTACCTAATTACTGGTGGACTTTGTGCTCCGTGGCACTGGTTACTCTATATTAGTGTTTATCGTCCCCAGTTAAGGTGTGAAAGAAAAGATCAATGGAAGGAAGTGGCTCCTTTCCTCTGGACTGCATGGTGTTTGGTGTTGGGGGGATTTCAATTGTTCCAGCTGGCCTGAGGACCGCTGGTCCTGTTTTCCCAGCCATCAGAGGAAACTTTTTTATGATGAGCACTAGCTGGCGTAGGTCTGTAGCAAGGTCGGCTTAGAGGACTTGTTTCTCCGTAGTTGAACCTGTGGAGGGTGGGCGATAGCCTCCTATTCCTCTGACCCGAGCTCACACCAGCCGCAGAGGGGATACACCTTTCTGTGGGGACAGGCCAGGAGTCGCACTGACCGGATTTCCATGAAGGAGAGCACGTCGACAGCCCAGTGCAGGGTGGTGCCAATGGACTGTTCGGATCACGCAGCTCTCACCGTGTGCTCAATGTGGGCAATTCCCTGACCCATGGCAGAGGATTTTGGAAGCTGAACATCCAGAGCTTGCAAGATAAAGGAGCAGGGAGGCAAAGCCTGTCAGTGTTGGCAGAACAGGAAAGCATCAGAGGGTCCTATGGCAACCAGGGGGATTGGTGGGAGTCGGTGAGGGAGGAATTGGCGGCTTTGTACCAGCAGCTGGGCAAACACCGCAACATTAAAGAAACCAACGGTGCCACGTCCTGCAATGTCACCTGTGGGATTTCCACAAGAGCATCCAGGCTGGGGAGCTAGTCAGCCTGTGATTGTATGACTGGATCAAGCGACAGCTGCCGGAGTTTCAGGTGATGACGCTGCAGTTGGCTGATTTGAGCAGGAGCACCGAGTGAAGGGAGGGGCGGCCTCCCCTGACATTTTTGCAGCCTGCAGGGAATGGAGACAAAGCAGGGGGATGCGGGGACTCAGGGCAGGACCCATGGATCTGATAGTGCAGGACCACGGTCGATGGAGGAGGAAAGAGAGTCCTGCGAGAGGAAACCGCAGGTGGGAAGCAATAAGTGCAGAGTGCAAACCAGCCAGGTGAGAGTCACAGGGGTCCAGAAAAATAACTAGCAGCAGGTCCCATGGTGTAATGGGCCACCCTCAGGACTCTGAATTCTGTAATTTGAGTTGAAATCTCAGTGTGACCTCCTGGAAATATGTTGGTTTGCTGCAAAGCCTTGGAGCTCAATGTGCTTGACTACCCTTTGTCTGGGTGAACTAGAGTGAGGTTTTTCTTCCCCTCCTGCTGGGTGACTGAGGCTGGGGCCAGCTCCAGGCACCAGCACAGCAAACAGGTGCTTGGGGCGGCACGTCTGGTTCTTCAGCAGCAATTCGGCGGCAGGTCCCTCAGTCCCTCTCGGAGGGAAGGACCTGCTGCTGAATCACCATTGAAGAATGAAGCGGCGGTGGTAGATCTGCCGCCAAAGTGCCGCTGACAGCAGCTTTTTTTTTTCCCTCCACTTGGGGCAGCAAAAAAGCCGGCCCTGACTGATGCCCACTGGAGATAGGTCTTTGGTCCAGCTTGTTCAGTGGACTGGCCACTGTAGGTTGGGGGTCCCAGAACTTAACAGTCTGGCTAGAGATTCCTGTGGGTTGACCGGATGGTTGTTTCTCGCTGCTTCACCTGATGTCCACAACTTTGGTCCCTGTACCTGCAGCTGCCACACTCTTCCTCTTGCCCACATGGCATTTAAAGGAAGGAGGGCCAGGGCCAGGCTTCATAGTCAGGGCTAGGCAGGAGGGAGGCAGAGTCCCAGGGTGGAGCCCCACACACCTCTCCTCCTCTGGGCACCTAGAGCAGAGGCAGCTGGTGCTGACAGCTCCAAGGGAAGGTTTAAAAGCCACAGAGCAATTGAGGGCAGGGCAAGAGGAGGCCTAACGGAGAAGGCGTCTGACCTCGGCCTATGCCTATGCGTGGCCTTCAGACAGCCACAAAGACACCGGACAGCCTGCTCCCTGCCATGCCAAACCCCCACTGAAAGCCACCCACAGGCCAGCTGCTGACACTCTGTGGCCAACATCCGAAGATGATAGGAAAGCAGGGCCAGCCCCCCTGGTGGGGCCTCTTACCGTTCCCACTCCAGGTGCTCACTTTGGCAGTGGGGCAGGAGATTTTTTCCCCAAGAGGCTTTTCCCCAGCTGGCGAGAAGCAGAGAAACACCCAGGCTCCCAAGGTGCTATTTACCAAACCCCCTCAAGCACAGGGACAGGCGCACACTTGGAAGAGGGAAACTGCTCCACACGCTAGCCCGGGCAGCCGCCCAGTTTCTTTGGCAAGTCAGGAAGAGCAAAGGCGAGACTGGAAGCACCTGGGGCTCATGCCCCAGCATTTGTGACACCCGACCCCCCACTCCTTCCCGGGGCTCTAGCTGAAGGCAGAACATTGGCCTGAGCTGCCAAGAAGAGGTTCCAGCCCTGAAGGGAGCAGGACTTTCAGCACAAAGATAAAACTGGACAAACACAACCGCAAAGGGACTCAAGCCCTCACTTGCCTGAGCCGAGGTCAGACGCCTTCTCCGTTAGGCCACACAGTTATAATGGAAAAGCCTCTCCAAGCCCTTCTTTGGAAAAGGCAGACACTGTGTTTCTTGGGTCATCTACTGAGGGGGGCTGAGACTCTCTGGGCACAAGAAGTCGAGTTCCCAGCGACACGTGAGACTTCATTCTATGGGGCCAGGTGCAGGACATTGGCAGGGAGGCTCAGGCATGGGGAATTGGGGTGCAGCGGACAGGCCAGCTGTCTAGGTTGGGAGATTTAGTCTCACTGAGGAGAAGGAGGAGGAATCCTGCTGATCTCCAGGCTGCTCAGGTCTCCTTCTTCCAGCTCCTCCTCTGGCTGAGCTGCCCCACCAGCCTGGACAAGTCCTCTGCATGCTCAGCAAATAGCCCAAGAGCCATTGCTGCCCAAACCTGTGCTGGGGGGTGAGCTTCTGTCTTCCCTGTCCCATCCGCGCTAGAGCAGACCACTAGATTGAGAGAGACAGTTAACAACGATTAAGGCTAAGATTATATAAAAGGGGTCACAGAATCTGTGACTTTCAGAGATCTCAGTGACATTTTCTGCCTCAGCCCTGGGGCAGCAAGACTGGAGCTGTTGGGGGTCTCACAGCTATCAGCCACCAGTGTCGGAAGGGGCTCCCACAGGCCCATGCCACCACGGATGGACCCCACAGCTCCCAGCTACTGTGAGCAGTGGGATGCCCCCAGAGCTCCCAGCTGTTGTGGGTGGATCCCAGAGCTCCCAGGTACCACATGTGACAGGGGGACACTGGAGCTCCCAGTGGGATGACCAGGTTATAAAGTCCGGTCAGCGGTGCTGCGGGGCTCAGGCAGGCTGGTCCCTACGTGTCCTAGGGCACCGCACTGTGCCCTGGAAGTGGCCAGTAGGTCCCCCCTGCTGCACCGCTGACCAGGAGCCGCCCGAGGTAAGTCTGCACCCCAACCCCCTGCCCCAGCCCTGAACACCCCCAAACCCATAGCCCCCTCTTGCACCCCAGAGCCCTCACCCCTCTGCACTTCAACCTCCTGCCCCAGCCGAGAGCTTCCTCCCACACCTGGAACCCATCATCCCTGCCCCCACCCCAGAGCCATCACCCCGTCCTGGACCCCAACCCCCTGCCTCAACCCACAGCCCACTCCTGCACTCTGAATCCCTCGGCCCCACCCTGCAGCCTGCAGCCCCCTCCTCCACCCCAAACCCCTCATCTCCCCACAGCTCCCACAGGCAGACCCTGGAGCTCCCAGCACCCATGGGTGGCGGGGGAGCCCCCACAGCCCCACACCACTGCGTATGGACCCTGCAGCTCCTACGAGTGGACCCCAGAGCTCCCAGCTGCTGCGGATGGACCCAGGATTTCCCAACAGGCATTGATGGCGTGAGGACCCTGCAGCCCCATGTCATTGCTAATAGACCCTGCAGCTCCGAAGCCCCTGGAGCTCCCAGGTGCCACAGGCAAGAGAGGGAGCCCCCAGCGCTCAGACACTGCAGGCAGAGCCCGGCGTTCCCAGTCACCGGGGGGGGGGGGTGAGGAGAAGCCGCAGCCCCCGGCCATTGCAGATGGCCCTGTAGCTCCCAGCCGCCACAGGTGGATGCCAGAGCCCCCAGCTGCCATCGGGACCCCGCGGCCCCCGGCCGCCACGGGCAGGACCCATCACCCCGCGACCGGCAGAAAACAGCCGTGTGCGGAAGCCCATCGCGCCCTGTGACCCCCCCCCCCGGTGCTGTGGCTTCTCGCCAGGCAGGAGGCGGCACGCCAGTAGTTTCCCCAGGAATTGAAATTAGGGGGGGTGTTTGAATTTACAGGGGTGGGTGTCAGGGCCAATGAGATATATAAAAGAGATGTGAATAAAGTAAATGTTTTGTTAGGATAATACAAACTTAACATAAGGATAATGCAAGTTACACATAACAGGTCTAGATTTCTAAAAATATATATAATTTAAAAAAAATGTATTTAATTTAAATTGACTTTTGAAAAGTAAGCCATCATGGGATAAGAGGGAAGTCCTCTCATGGATCAGTAACTGGTTAAAATCTTGGAAACAAAGGGTAGGAATAAATTATCAGTTTTCAGAATGGAGAGAGATAAATAGTGGTATCCCAGAGGGGTCAGTACTGGGACCATTACTGTTCAACATACTCATAAATGATCTGGAAAAATGGGTAAACAGTGAGGTGACAAAATTTGCAGATGATACAAAACTGTTCAAGATAGTTAAGTCCCAGGCAGACTGCGAAGAGTTACAAAGGGATCTCACGAAACTGGGTGATTGGGCAACAAAATGGCAGCTGAAATTCAATGTTGATAAATGGCTTCATCGGATGCATAGAATGGAACATATAGTGAGGATATATGTATATGCACACACACATACACACAGAGAACATGAAAAGGTGGGAGTTGCCCAACCAACTCTAAGAGGCTAATTAATTAAGATGAGCTATTCTCAGCAGGAGAAAAAAACCTTTTGTAGTGATAATCAAGATGACCCATTTAAGATAGTTTGACAAGAAGGTGTGAGGATACTTAACATGGGGAAATAGATTCAATGTGTGTAATGGCTCAGCCATTTCCAGTCTCTATTTAAGCCTAAATTGATTGTATCTAGTTTGCATATTAATTCAAGTTCAGCAGTTTCTCGTTGGAGTCTGTTTTCGAAGCTTTCTGTTGCAAAATTGCCACCTTTAAATCTGTTACTGAACGGCCAGAGGTTGAAGTGTTCTCCTACTGGTGTTTGAATGTTATAATTCTTGACGTCTGATTTGCATCCCATTTATTCTTTTGCACAGAGACTGTCTGGTTTGGCCAATGTACATGGAAGAGGGGCATTGCTGGCACATAATGGCATATATCACATTGGTAGATGTGGAGGTGAACGAGCCCCTGATGGCATGGCTGATGTGATTAGGTCATATTATGGTGTCACTTGAATAGATATGTGGACAGAGTTGGCATCGGGCTTTGTTGCAAGGATAGATTGCTGGGTTAGTGTTGTTGTTCTGTGGTTGCTGGTGAGGATTTGCTTCAGGTTTGGGGGTTGTCTGTAAGCAAGGACTGGCCTGTCTCCCAAGATCTGGTAGAGTGAGGGATCATCTTTCAGGATAGGTTGTAGATCTTTGATGATTCGCTAGAGAGGTTTTAATTGGGGGATGAACGTAAAGGCCAGTGGTGTTCTGTTATTTTCTATGTTGGGCCTGTCTTGTAGTAGGTGACTTCTGGGTACTCTTCTGGCTCTATCAACCTGTTTTTTCACTTCAGCAGGTGGGTATTGTAGTTTTAAGAATGCTTGATAGAGATCTTGTAGGTGTTTATCTCTGTCTGAGGGATTGGAGCAAATACGGTTGTATCTTAGAGCTTGGCTATAGACAATGGATCATGTGGTGTGTCCTGGATGGAAGCTGGAGGCATGTAGGTAAGTATAGCGGTCAGTGGGTTTCCGGTATAGGGTTGTGTTTATGTGACCATCGCTTATCAGCACAGTACTGTCAAGGAAATGGACCATTTGAGTGAATTGATCTAGGCTGAAGTTGATGGTGGGATGGAAATCGTTAAAATCATGGTGGAATTCCTCAAGGGCTTCTTTTCCATGAGTCCAGATGATGAAGATGTCTTCAGTGTAGCGCAAGTACAGTAGGGGCATTAGGAGACGAGAGCTAAGGAAGAGTTATTTTAAGTCAGCCATAAAAATGTTGGCATACTGTGGGGCCATGTGGGTACCCATAGCAGTGCCGCTGACTTGAAAATATATATTGTCCTCAAATGTGAAATAGTTGTGGGTGAGGACAAAGTCGCGAAGTTCAGCCACCAGGTTTGGCATGTAACTAGTTCACAAAACTAGGGGGGTGTTGGGAAATCACTGCTCATGACCCTGGCCAGCCTATTTCCCTTTGCCGCTCTGAAATGTGCCCCCACGTGCAGGCCCCGAAGCTGGGCCTGGGGGCGGAAGGCCAGGGAGAGGCTTTGGCTAGGGTGAGCATGTCCTTGCGAGGTAATTGTCTCTCTGGAGGTGAAAGTCATCAGTGCTGGGTGCTAAGGGAAGTGGCCGTTGTCAAAGTTAGACTCAGGACTCACAGTTTGTCAGACCACTCTGTTTTATTAGCACAGCGCTCTGCTAATAACACCCAGATAATGTGAGCACCATGCAAGACACAAACTATCTTATTTATACAGATAAAAGAGTGAGAAATTAACAAGATAACAAAGGAAGCAGAATCAGATAAGTTTACCTGGGCTAGGCATGCATATCTTATTTCCTTACTAACTATTACCAATCTTCTTAACGTTTCGCCATTAGCACCCTTGTTTATGCCTAATGTTTCTTTTCCTGGCACCTGTATTTCAACATTTCTTATTTCTGCTTAAAGGTACATACAACATTTCTTTAATCCATTCTTATTTTTACAATATAATTAATTCTACTTTCACACCGTCAAAGGAGAATGCAAGGCATGTGGTGGGCAGGCCAGGGATTTCTTTGTCCCCCCTTGAAAAGGGGTCATCCTCCCCGTCGGGGAATTGAACCCCAGTCTCCTGTGTGACAGGTGGGGATATTCACCACTATACTAATGAGGAAAGGGGCAGAGTAAGTGGCCCCAGCTCCCACAGACCAGCTATGGTCAGTATACACCTACACGGTCGCATGGGCCCCAGCAGGCAACAACACCCCGCCCCTCTTCTGCTTCCCAAAGGCTTTGGCCACAGCAACAGCCCTGGGAAAAGTTATGGCCCTCCTCACCTGCCCTTGCCCAGCACGACGTCTTTTCGGGCCTACACAGCTCCTCACACAACACCCACCTGGGACCTTGCCCTCACCTACCAGCTCAGCAGCACCTTTTTTCCTTTCAAAACCTCCTCTTGCCACCCTCCCCCTTCCACACTTCACCCCCCCACCCCGCAAAGGAGTCCTGCACCCCCAACTTCCACAATCACCAGTGACTCTCAGCCAGCATTGTAAAACAGAAGGTTTATTAGTGGTCTGGAATCCAGCCTGGGAAAGTTCTGTGTTAGCACAGGAAGCAGGAAGATTCAGCAAAGTCCATCTTCATGAGACCCAAACCTCAGAGCCTGGGCTCTCCCCTTGAGTCCCCAAACCAGCAGACTCCTGGCTTCCAACAGCCCAACTCAGCCAGGTCCTTTTGTCCCTCTTCTGTCCTTTGTTCTCTTTCCCTGGCAACCTGCTCACCTGGCCTCCAGCTCTTTCTTTGTTCTCTGAAGGATGTAAGTCACACCGTGGAGAGGTCAAGCAGAGGAGTTTATTACACACAGCGCTGGCGGAGTGTCACCTGGCTTATTAGGCTCAGAGGCACTGTCAATCAATTGATTACAATAGAATATGTAGGTTTTCCATGGGTGGGGGAAAGTGACAGGGTAGGCAGTTCCACACCCCAGGATAGGTTTTGCAGCAAGACAAGATAGCACATTAGCCAATGGTTAACAGGTTACATAATGTCTCCACGCATGGTCTCAAGTTAGCAGGTTAACATTTAATGAATACTTTGATAAAATGTTAGTAGTATAAAATATCTATGTTGAATTCTGATTTGGGGTCCATAGGAATGGAGCAACTCCTTTGATTGTCCAACAGGTACATTCCTAGGGGTTAAAGCAAAGAACCAGTGAAAGTATATGGCAATAAAGATTGTTTTTGTGTGTCTTAAGGCAAGCATTGGTTCCTGGGAAGGGAGGTGAAAGGATGCCATATCTTATACTGACATGTGCCAACTTCTCATAAACTCAAGGTTGGATCTGTGGGAAGAACGTCTCCCTACAGAGGAGACTAACACAATAGGAAAAGGGATTCTTTGCTCAATCTGCAACTCTGAATAAGACACAATTCTTTAGTTCTTAGCTCCAACACCTGGCAATTTGCTGACCAGGCCTATCTTAGCAAGCAAGGCTTTCTGTTTATCCCAGCTTTCTTTTAACTGATCACGATTTGCTAGGCCTCTGGTCCCTTGACCATACTCTGGACTTTGGGTCTGGAAAAGAGCTGGCACAATCCATAGACCAGGTTGTTATATAAACTGCACAAGGATTTGAACCCTTCACATATAGTAATGGCAAAGTTCTTGGTTCAGGCTTGTAGCAGTGATGGAATAAACTGCAGGTTTAAATCAAGACTCTGGAGTCCATCCACAGCTGGGATGGGTCATCAGTCCTTTTTAGAGAGCTTCAGTTTGTAGCAAAGTCCCTCCAGAGGTATGAAGCAGGATTGAAGACAAGATGGAGACGAGGCATGAGCATTTTATAGTCTCTTGCCATGCGGTCTTCGCTTTCTTTGTCCCAAGGACACTTTATCCAGCATGTGACATAGAAAAACCTTAGAGTTTTGTCCATAGGCAGGTCCCTGCATACCTTGCTGAGGCACAAGGCATATCTGCCTTCTCTCAATGGGTCGATTGTATAGCTGATGGTCCTTAATGGGCCATCAAGCAGGCTAGGCAGAACTGACACCAACTTGTCTGGCTGGGGTGTTCCCCGGAAGCATAGCACAAGTTTGAAATATGGGCAGCATTGAGCCAATATTTATAACATCAACTACAAAAAATGATGCACATCTAGAGATACCCTAATTCTAATCAGCCAATCATAACCTCTCCATAGACCCCTTTCACGACAGCACTTGTGTCATACAGGTGGCCTGTGATATGCAGGGGGTCAGATTAGATGCTCTAATGGTCTCTTCTGGCCATAAAGTCGACTAATTTCTGAAAAACTGAGTGTAGCATTGGGAGCAGCATCTCATGTTTTACTGTCTAGCCGATTTGCTGCCTAGAACGAACGCTCCTTGAGTGGGGTGATCCACAGGGAGTAGCTCAAACCTCCAAAGTGCCTGGCCAGGGGCAGGACATTGGCACAGCAAGGGAGGGGTGTGGCAGTGACATCACAAAGGCCTTTTGCAGGACCTCAGACTGTTGGTCAAAGGTAGTGGGGAGGTGGTGACCTCACAGAGAGATGCTGACATCAGCCAGGCAGGACAGGGGCAAGGGGCCAGGGAAACCTCAGAGACCCCTGTGGCTTTGCTTCAGCAAGTCTCCTTCTCCAGGTCTCTCTTTGAGGACTGAGAGAGTATTTGGGTTCAGGTACGTGAGCACCAGGAGGAACCTCTTTTGAGTTTTCTCCTTCCCTTTTCCTGATTTTACTAGAAAACAGATGTCCCTGTTTAGAAGGTAAGAGCCTCCTTGAGGGAAGGGATGTCCTGGGCATGTCACAGTTCGGATGCCAGTGGCCCCCTACACTGTAAGGAAGCTCCCGCTGCCTGCTCTCTGTTCGCAGTGCGGGAGAGAGCAGCATCCATGGCAGTGATTTGCTCATGGCTGCCGGAGCAGAGCAGCAGGCTCAGCTGTCAGAACTTCCCAGAGCGATGAAGGGGGAGGGGCCCATGGCTCTGTAGCAGGAATGCAGGGCAGGCGAGTTCACGGCGGGCATTGTGGGATACTGGAGGAGGCCAGTTATGGTGATATAATGAACAGCAGCGTCTACTCTGTCACTTTAAGTTTGCTGCAAAAAGCTCTAGACCTCTCATCGAAGTCGTTTTATTTTGTTAGTAAAACAGGGCAGTTTTGTCGCCAGACGTGGCATTGCAGTGTGTGCACCAGCCACAAGCTGCCGACCGAGGTAGCATTGTGTGTTTTTCACACACCTGAGCAATATAATTCTGCTGAAACAACTTTGCAGTGCAGACCTGGCCAAAGATTCACTCACACACAACTTGTAAGGGAAACATCACCTGCTCCTCTGCTTTGCAGAATCCAAACACAAGCAAAGCTTGTCAGGCCCTGAAGGCAGGGAGTCAGGTGTGGACAGACACTGTCTTTTAGTCACCCGCAGGCAACATGGCTTAGCTGGCTAAAGCCTCTGTTTTGTAAACAGGAGATGCTGGGTTCAACTCCCAGTGGTGCCTTGTTGACTGGTTGTTGGGGCACCTGCTATTAGCTACTGTTAGAAGACAAGATTCAGAGCTAGATGGACCTTTGATCTAGCCCAGTGTGTTTTTTCTTATGGTTTAAATAACACTCACAGGCACTGATAATAGTTACTGAACGTTTGGGAATTAGGAGCAGGTAGGTCAGTGGTCAAGTCCCCACACAGATGACACCCTCCCTCTGGGACAGGGGCAGGTTTGAGCTCTCACCTAAATGCTCATTGTGGCTGCCAGAATCTGTAGGCAGCTTGTTTAGTTGACGCCAAAGGTTGAGTCCTGCTTCGTGCACCGTGTGTGAGAATGAAAATCCTAAACCTCCCTTTGAAATAACAAATGCAGCAGGTCACATAGGCGCCGACTTATATGGGGCTCTGGGGCTTTAGCCCCAGGAATATTCCCAAGCAGGGGCTCTGCCCCACCAATGTTTTCTCCCCTGCTTGGAGCGCACCCCCCGCCGCCGCCGCCACCGTCGCCACGGCTGGAGCTTCCCCCCTCCCCGCCCGGCAGGGGCGGCTCTAGGCACCAGCAAAACAAGCTGGTGCCTAGAGCTGGGGCCCCAGCTCATCCTGCCGCTGCGAGCCGAGGAGCGGCCCGTCCCCTGCAGCCGGGGCAGGGCCGCGCTACCGGCTCCGCTTGGGGGAGAGGGATGGCCCCTTACCGGTAGTGCGGCCCCGCCTGGCTGCAGAGGACGGGCCGCTCCTCCTCCGCTTGTTCGCGCCCGGGTCCTACACAGCGCAGCAGCAGCAGCTTGGCTGGGGGGGGCGGGGCTAAGCTCCGCCCCGCTCAGAGCCGCGTGGTCAGGGGGCGGGGCTGGGAGCTCCGGGCCGAGCGGCTCCTCCCCTGACCATGCGGCTCTGAGCGGGGAAGCGCTCAGCCCCCTCCGGGAGCCATGCGGCTGCAGCGCTGTGCAGGGCCGCTTCTCGAGGCGCGCAGTGAGCGGGGGGTAAGCAGCCGGGGCCGGGGGGTTGGCTAAGGAGCAGGGAGTCCCGGGGACACTCAGGGGGCAGGGAGGGGGCACAGGTTCTGTGGGGGGCGGGGCGGTCAGGGGCCAGGGACGGGGGGTTGGACTGGGGGTCTCAGGGAGGTGGTTGTCAGGCACCCCCCGACCCCATTACCCCCCAGGCCCAGCCCGGACCCCCAGCTCCAAGCCCAGCCCCACTGAGGTGGGCACCCCCCCAAACCCATCCTCCCCACCCAGCCCTGACCCCCAGCTCCAAGCCCAGCCCCTCGGACCTGGGCACACCCCGGCCCCATCCCCTCACAGCCCTGACCCCAGCTCTGAGCCCAGCCCATCTGATCCGGACATCCCCCTGTACCCATTCCCCTCACAGCCCTGACCCCAGCTCCGAGCCCAGCCCCTCTGATCCGGACATCCCCCTGTACCCATTCCCCCCACAGCCCTGACCCCCCGCGCCGAGCCCAGCCCCGCTGATCCGGACATCCCCTGTACCCATTCCTCCCACAGCCCTGACCCCAGCTCCGAGCCCAGCCCCTCTGATCCAGACACCTCCTGACCCCATTCCCCCACAGCCCTGACCCCAGCTCCGAGCCCAGCCCCTCTGATCCGGACACCCCCCTGTACCCATTCCCCCCACAGCCCTGACCCCAGCTCCGAGGTGAGCCCCTCTGAGCCAGACAACCTCCAACCCCATCTCCCCACAGTCCTGAGCCCAGCCCCTGTGAGCCAGGCACCCCCCAGAGCCCAGCTCCCCACCCAGCCCTGGGCAACAGCAGCACCACCTCCAGGCAGTGACAGCCCATTGGCACCAACCATCACCCAGCAACAGCCCATTATGTAATTGCAAATGTAGACAGACCAGTAAAGCATTTAATGTTTTTAAATAATGTATTTGGTGTATTTTCAAATTATTACAAATTAATTTTCACTAGTTATTTTTTACATTTCCAAATACATGTTACTATAGTATTGCAACTTTTTTTATGGAAGGGGCCCCCAAAATTGCTTTGCCCCAGGCCCCCTGAATCCTCTGGGCGGCCCTACCCAGTGTGTGTGAGGAGCTGGGGAGGGACGGAAACGGGGTTCCCTGGAGCCGAGCCTGGGCTGCGATGGCGGCGAGGGGCTCCTGGAGTGTGTGAGGAGGTGAGCGGCCGGCTGGGTTCGTCGGTGCTGAGCAGGTAGCCCTGCAGCCGGAGATCCTCGCCTTCCCTCCTGCCGGGGCTGGGCCAGGGCACCGTGAGGCTGAAGAGCAGCAGGTCCAGGGGGCTCTCCAGGTCCTCGGCTGCCAGCAGCCAGACAGTAAAACAGAAGGTTTATTAGATGACAGGAACACAGTCTAAAACAGAGCTTGTAGGCATGGGTGGCAAGTTTGTAAAAATTTTGGTGGGGCCCAGAACCCGCCCCCAACTCCGCCCCCACCTGCCTAAGGCTCTGGGAGGGGGCTCGGAGGGGGAGGTCTGGGGTGCAGATCCTGGGCTGGGGATTAGGGTGCAGGAAGGGGGCTGGGTGCAGGCTCTGGTCTGGGGCAGGGGGTGGGTGTGCAGGAGGAGGTGAAGGGTGCAGGCTTTGGGATGGAGTTTGGGGTTGGGAAGGGGTGTGTGGGAAGGGGGAGGGAGTTTGGGGATAGGAGGGAGTGCAGGGTGAGGACTGTGGGGCTGAGGATGAGGGGTCCATGATGCAGAAGGGGGCTCAGGGCTAGGGAAGAGGGTTGGGCTGTGGGTGAGGGCTGTGGATGAGGGGTTCATGATGTAGGGGCGCTCAGGGCTGGGGCAGAGGATTAGGGTGTGGGGGGATAAGGGCTCTGGCTGGGGCTGAGGATTAGGGTGCAGGGGGATGAGGGCTCTGGCTGGGGCTGAGGATTAGGGTGCAGGGGGATCAGGGGTGGCTCTAGAAATTAGGCTGCCCCAGGCAGCGCGGTGTGCTGCGCCGCCCTTCCTCGGTCCCGCGGCAGGTTCCCTCTTCCCGCGGCTCCGGTTGAGCTCCCGCGGCAGGTCCACCGGAGCCCCGGGACGAGCGGACCTGCCGCAGGCATGACTGCGGGAGCTCCACCGGAGCCGCGGGAACAGCGGACCTCCCGCGGGCACGGCTGCGGACGGTTCGCGGGTCCGGCGGCTCCGCTTGAGCTGCTGCAGTCATGCCTGCGGGAGGTCCAGCCGAGCCGCGGGACGAGCGCCCCCTCCGCAGTCTTGCCTGCGGCAGGTCCGGTCGTCCGCGGCTCCGGTGGACCTCCCGCAGGCATGACTGCGGCAGGTCCACCGGCCCAGCCTGCCGCCCCCTAGATTTGGCCGCCCTAGGCACCAGCTTGGTTTGCTGGTGCCTAGAGCCGCCCCTGAGGGGGATGAGGGGTTCATGATGTGGGGGTGCTCAGGGCTGGGGCTGAGGATTAGGGTGCGGGGGGAATGAGGGCTCTGGCTGGGGCTGAGGGTTTGGGGTTGGAGAGGCTCAGGGTAAGGGCAGCCTGCCTTGCCAGTACTGGCGGAGGGCAGGCACTAGGACCCTGCGGCAGCAGACAGCAAATCTGCTGGGAGCCCTCCGGGCAGCAGCGCGCTTCGTTCTCTCAGGCAGGGACGCAACACAACGCGGCGGGGGGGGGGGAACACGCGGAGGGGGGGTGGCAGGCGGGGGCTGGGACCTGCTCCAGGCAGGGTCGGGGCGGCGGGGGGAGACCTGCGGTGGCTGGGGCCGATCCAGGCAGGACCGGGGGGCGGGAAGAGACCCAGCTCCAACTATTGCTGGAGCAGGGCGCCCAGCCCTGAATATTGGTGGGGCCCGAGCCCCACACAAATATATAACCTGCCGCCCATGCTTGTAGGTACAGAAAACAGGACCCCTCAGTCAGGTCCATCTTGGGGGGTGGGGAGCCCAGACCCAAGTTCTGGGCCTCTCCCGATTTCCCCAGCCAGCTCCAAACTGACACTCCCTCCTCTGGCCTTTGTGTCTATTCCGGACAAGGAGGCCACCTGATCTCTTTGTCCCCAACACCGTCAGTTGGCACTTTGCAGGGGAAACTGAGGCACCCACACAGTATTCAGAGAAAACATTAAGAACATTCCCACTTTGTCACAACAGGTGCAACAAAATTTAATACTGTATATTAAAGCAGGCAAGTGCTGCTTCTGACTTTCCACTTTTAATTGACCCTTGTAATCTTGTAGTGCTGACGCATTGTAGCTTCATTTTATATCAGCTTACAGGGTGAGAGCGGGGGGGGGGACACCACCATTTTGGGCCCCACCAAAAATTATACGAACCTGCCGCCTATGCAGCAGGACGTGTTATTGTCCCTGCCCCAAAGCAGACAGACCAATGGAGAAATGCCGTCAAGTCCAAGGTAATACTCCACTGCCATTTTACCTTTTTTGCTTGCTAAACTCCTTCTTATCTGCCCGGCCCAGGCTGTCCTCTGCCTCAGCTGCTGCTCCCGGCCTGCTCTAGAGCCAAACACGCAGGGCCCCCAGGGGAACAGAGGCTGGGACAGGGCAGCAGCCTGGGTTGGGCTGGGAAGATGCTGGGAGTTCTCGTTCCCTGAGAACTGGCCTGGCTCCCTTCTCAACGGCAAACAAATCAATTCCACATCCCCTCCCCAGAAAAACCAGCCTGGAGCCAAGGGCAGCAGGGGACGATTCCCTCCAGTTCCCACCAAGGCAGAAGAGAACCAGGGTGTTTCTAGCAGAGCTTATGGAACTGACGTGGTAAAACCAGCCTTTAATAACAGGCAGTTCCATTTTAAGCTAAGTGTTTTTAACTATTTCTACAACATTAAATAACCCTTTAATCGTAGTGTCACCATCCATAAAATTGCTTCAGCCTCCTAAGTGCACAACTAAACATCTCTTCAAATCCAAGGGAGTGGAGATCAGTCAATGTTCAGAGTCATCCCACATAAAACAACCATGTTGTGGTACATAGTGGCCCCATCATGTAGCCATGGCCTTTCCCTCCTCCTCCAGAGTCAGAATGTGATCAGCTCCCACTGAGGGGGTGCAACACCCCTCCCTTGGTCTCTATGCCTGAGCTGCTATCAGCTCAGTGTCCTTCCCACAAGAGTCGGCTGCTGAGAGGTTGCAATGGGGTAAATGAAGGCGGAGGAGGATTGTTCCTGATGGGTTTTCCATTGTGTTGCTCTGTGATCCTGCTGGAGGAAGCATCATTTGAGTTTGTTTCAGTGGCTTGGGTTGGGCTGAGGTTGTGACCCTGAGTACAGGGATTCCTGCACTTTCTGATAGTAGCTCCTCAGGGAATGGACAATGGAGCAGCTTCAGAAATTGGATTGAAAGTAGCCTAAGAAAGTGTAGCATAAGTGAGAGGAAAAACAGCATCATCACCTCCCTGGTGGTCTAGTGGTTAGGATTTGGCACTTTTACTGCCATGGCCTGGGTTCAATTCCCAGTCAGGAAAAAATGACTTTAAACCAAAACTGCTTTAGTTTTTCTTCACTTACAACATAAACAAATCCATGGTATTTTCCTGATTCCCCCCATCTTCCCAGTGTCTCTATGGCAGGGCTGGTTCCAGGCACCAGCACAGCAAGCAGGTCCCTGGGGTGGTCAATGGAAAGGGGAGGCTTCAGCAGCAATTCATCCCTCTCAGAGGGACGGACTGGAGGCCAAAAGCAGCAGAGGTAGAGCTGCCATTGATTGCAGCTTTTTTTTTTCCACTTGGGGTGGCAAAAACGCTGGATCTGGCCCTGCTCCAGGGAAGACAATTTGTTAAATCCCAGATGAGTGGAGTTCTATCAGTTCTCAGCCTGAGTCCTTAGGTCTTAATCCTGAGGATATTGTCCCACCATGGGGCCATTTCCCGCCTCTCTTTCCTAGGGAAGCACAATTTTCCTTGCACAGACACAGGAACAGCAAGATCTTTCTCTGTCCCTTGTGCAAAGCAGGGGGCCAAATTCCAGGGAAACAATGGACAAGCAGGGGGCCCTGGGCACATCCAGCCCTGGCTGTGAGATGTTCCCTCCCCTCTTTCTTTATGCCCCTGTTGTTATTTCATGGATTGTCTGGGATGGGGGAAAAGCTGAGTTCACTCCAGGTGGAGGGGAAAAAGGACCCTGAAAATCTCAGGACCCAACCCCTGCTACCAGGATCACTGAGGTGCTCGGAATTTGAGCAGGAAAGGGACTGTGTGAATTGTCAAGGTGGGGAATGAATAACAATCTACAACTAGAGCCACCTCATTAACCACTGACACAGGCTAATCCTGCTGCAGATAGAAGGGAAACTGGGAGTGACTCTTTGCTGTTCAGCCATGGAAACAGTGACCCAATTGCACCGCAGTGAATGTGCTGGGGAAAGCTGGACTTCACAGGCAGGTGGCAATAGCAGATCCTAGAAATACCTGGAGCTTCCCACACCACTTCCGCCACCAGAGTCAGGTGCTGAGTGACTCACAGCGCCCCTCCCCTCCCATTACCTTCCAGCAGGAGGTGGCAGCACCCCCCACCCAATGCAGGGGAGAGGGCTGAGTGTATCTCTGCACCCTGAGCCCAGGGCACCCACTCTCTCTGCCCCACACATCGAATCTGGCCCTGCTGCAAAGTGACCCCTAAGAACCAGCAACCTCCAGGACCGCAGGTTTGGCCCTCAGAGCAGGGAATGTGTCCCCCATGCTGCTCTTAGGCCACTGGATGCTCTGGGAGTAGGAGAGCTCTGAGTGTAACCTGCAGCCCATCTAGGGGATGTAGCTCAGTGGTAGAGCACATGCTTTGCATGTATGAGGCCCTGGGTTCAATCCCTAGTATTTCAAAGTTTTTTTTTCACCCTGCTGCTTTGCTCATGCCTAGTTTTAATCCTGCTCAGTGAGGGGCAAGTGCCAATTGCATGGAAGGTCTGGGGGGGCTTCTGCTCCTAAGTCACCTCAGTACATGTAAGATTCCCACCCGCAGTGCTGCTTGGGACAAGGGTAGATGAGAAGGGTGAATCCTCCAGCACTGGAGGGAAAGGTCCCATCTGCTCAGACTGAGAGGCAAGGAAACACAGTCAGTGCTCAGAGAGGAGAGAGGTCAGTGATTTACACCCACCAGGGGACACTGTCTTTTTGAGTATCACAGGGGTAGCTGTGTTAGTCTGGATCTGTACAAAGCGACAGAGTCCTGTGGCACCTTACAAACTAACAGACGTACAGGAGCATAAGCTTTCGTGGGTGAATGGAGTGGGAATTCTGTGCCTGGCTAGCCAACTACAAAAGCAGTTTCTCCTCCCTTGATGTTCACACCTCAGCTGCTAGAAGAGGGCCTCATCCTCCCTGATTGAACTAACCTCCTTATCTCTAGGCTGATTCTTGCCTGCATATTTATACCTGCCCCTGCAAATTTCCACTCCATTCATCTGACGAAGTGGGGATTCACCCACGAAAGCTCATGCTCCAATACGTCTGTTTGTCTGTAAGGTGCCACAGGACTCTTTGTCTTTTTGAGGCGAGTGCAGCTTGCTTGGGATGGTGCTGACGATGGATAGAAAAAAGGCTGGAGTCAATGACAGACGAGACCACAGAAGGGGAAGGGGAATGGCAGCCCCACAGAAGGTCCTGGGTGCTCAGATGCCCCAGTTATTGCACCCTGGCCTGTCACAGAGAGAGAAAAGACCCAGTGGGACCCAGCCCCCCTACAGTGATCCCATGGACAAGAACCTGGTTGGGAGTGGGGTGAAGGTTCCCTCTGGGCAAAGGGGAGCTGAAATCCCTCAGTGTCCTGGAATTTAAGCAATGGAAGCTTCAAACCTTGCACGGGTGTGGGCTGAGGTGCATCAGCAGAAGGTTGGGCTGGACAGGGGAGGCAGGTTTGTATAATTTTTGGTCGTTCCCAGAATGGGACCAAGTCCTGCCCCACCCCCTCCCCACACACACCTGCCTAAGGCTCCCCATGCACCTCCCTAAGCCTCTGGGAGGGAGTTTGGGTGCAAGGTCTGGGCTCATTCAGGGGGTTGGGGTGCAGGATAGGGTGCAGGAGGCAGGCTCTTGGAGGGAGTTTGGGTGCAGGTGTGGGGTCTGGGTTGGGGCAGGCGGTTGGGGGTGCAGGAGAGGGTGAGGGGTGCAGCATTTACCTTGGGCATCTTGCAAAAGCAACCTGCACCCACCTCTGGCAGCAGCCCCTAAGCGGGAGGGCCGGGGGTGTCTCTGAGCACGGCTGCCCGCAGACTCCACCCTTGCAGCTCCCATTGCCACCATTGGCAGAGATGGCACTTGGGGGGGGGCAGCATGGGGAGACCCCCCACCACCACAGTTGTTCTTCCCACAGCTGGCTGATGGGGGGGCAGCAGGGGATCTCCCCAGTCTCTCTGGGCCCCACTATTAGGTCTCTATCCTTTCTCCCCCTAACCATGCCCACCCCTCCCCTCCCCAATATCAGTGTTTTAGAGCGACCCCTCCCTCCCTTTATGGGATACAGACTGTGACAGAGACTGACTGGCGCTCCTCTCTGCACGGCCCCAATGGGGAAGGAAAGAGACTGGAGTGGGGGGAGAGACAGGCAGAAGAGTCAAATGGGGCTAAGCCAGAAAGGAGGAGATTTTCTTCCTGTTAAAACGTACTGGAGTCTCAGGGCATGGCTACACTTGCAAATTTGCAGCGCTGCAGCAGGGTGTGAAAACACACCCTCTCCAGCACTGCAAATTGTGGCGCTGCAAAGCGCCAGTGTGGTCAAAGCCCCAGCGCTGGGAGTGCGGCTCCCAGCGCTGTACGTTATTCCCCACAGGGAGGTGGAGTACGGACAGCGCTGGGAGAGCTCTCTCCCAGCGCTGGTGCTTTGACTACACTTAGCACTTCAAAGCGCTGCCACGGCAGCGCTGCCGCGGCAGGGCTTTGAAGTGCAAGTGTAGCCATAGCCTCATGGCTGAAAAGCTGCATCCTGTGAGACCCCCAAGCCTTCATTCTTCCTGGCCTGACTCACGGATGGTGCAGGACAGAGCCATCTCCAGTCAATTGTCCTGGTTAATGGGAGCCATCAAGATTCCAAACCACTATTAATGGCCCATGATTTGCATCATTACAACAGGACCTCAGAGTTATAGTTCATATTTCTAATTTCAGATACAAGAATGATCAGTTCATACAAATAGGATGAACACACACAGTGGATTATAAGCTTTGTAATGATACCTTACAAGAGCCCTTTGGCATGAAGCATAGTCCAGTCACTTTATATTCACACTCATTAGCATATTTTCATAAAATCCTATGGAGTGCAACTTCACAGCAGGGAAAGGGTTTTACTGCAGCACCTGGGAGTAGTTGAGTTTCATGTTCAGGCTGTGGTATGAGTTCCTCCAGGTTTCTCGTAAGCACACAGGGACCTTGGTGGGTGCTCTCGATACAGGAATGGCCCAGACATGATAAAGCGATGGGAATTGCATTTTCCTTTTTTATTTTTGTATTTGCAATGACATTTCTGTTTGTGATTTCGTTTTGCTTTGTATAACTGTGTTTTCTCCTGGATTTGATAGTTAACTAAAAAAAGAATAAGGCCTCAGGGTGGTGGATGGAGGATCAGGCTGGGGCTAGGACTGCTAAGAGAGCGAGAGTAGCAGGTTTTCTGTATTGTTTCCTGCCCTCATTTTCATGACTAGTTTCTCTTCTGTGTGAAATTTGCTTTTTTTTTTTTAAAGATGAGCCTGGTTAGCTCAGTTGATAGAACGTCAAACTTTTAATCTGAGGGTCCAGGGTTCAAGTCCCTGGTCAGGTAAAAAAAGAACCTTTCTCCACAAAATGAAAAAAGGCATCTCTCCAGGGTGTTGTTTGACATCACTTCTTTTCCCCAGGACTTGGCTTTTCACTAGGAAGGGCAATGTACTCCCTGGGACTGAAGGGGTGTGACGGAGCGATTCTGGCGGGACCCAACTGAGAGTGCCAAATCAGGACCAATTGCTCAAACAGGGCAGTTACAGCCCTAGGCTGGGGTTTTTCCACCTCTAAGGCAAACCAAACCAGCCAGACAAAAGGACTTTGGTCTCACCCCACTGGCTAACCACAAGTCACACAAGCAATTTCCTTAGACACTCCAGTCTCCCAGTATCACCACCAGTGCACTCGTCCTGGGGATAAATGGTTATGAAAACCAACACCCCAATAAAAGAAAAAGGTTCTCTCAATCCCAAAGGACCAAGCCCCAGACCCAGGTCAATATACACATCAGATCTTACCCACAAATCACGCTGTTGCCAATCCTTTAGAATCTAAAATCTAAAGGTTTATTTACAAAGGGAAAAAGGTAGAGAAGAGAGGTAGAATTGGTTAAATGGAATCAATTACATACAGTAATAGCAAAGTTCTTAGTTCAGGCTTGCAGCAGTGATGGAGTAAACTGCAGGTTCAATTTAAGTCTCTGGAATGCATCCCCCTCTGGGATGGGTCCTCAGTCCCTGGTGTAGAGCTTCAGTTTGTAGCAAAGTCCCTCCAGAGGTCAGAAGCAGGATTGAAGACAAGATGGAGATGAGGCATTGGCCTTATATAGACTTTTCCAGGTGTAAGAATCCCTTTGTCTTCACTGTGGAAATTTACAGCAAAATGGAGCCTAGAGTCACATGGGCCAGTCCCTGCATACTTTGCTGAGTCACAAGGCGTGTCTGCCTTCTCTCCATGGGTCAATTGTGTAGCCGATGGCCCTTTAATGGGCCATCAATCCAGCTATGCCGGGCTAACATCAGCTTGTCTGGGACACTTCCCAGAGGCAGAGCAGAATTACAAACTATAGACATTACAGAGCCAATACTTATAACTTT
Source organism: Mauremys reevesii (assembly GCF_016161935.1). Classification (NCBI taxonomy): domain Eukaryota; kingdom Metazoa; phylum Chordata; order Testudines; family Geoemydidae; genus Mauremys; species Mauremys reevesii. Next base: position 20,048,144 of record NC_052634.1, on the reverse strand, counting down.
AACTACAAATGATACAGACATATAGACAGCATAATTATAACCAGCAACCCATAATCTGGTCTTAGACACCTTAGATGACCCCCTTTATCTAAGATTTGGTGCCACTGCAGGACCTTGGTTGCAACCCATGTTCTATATGGTCCCAATTTATATCAATAACGTCACACCCCCAACGCAAAATTGATGCAGGAAGGGATGACAAAACATCGCTGACTGCATCCCAAGAGCCCCCTTTCCTTGGGTTTGTCTCACTACAGCTAGTGTTGGGCTAGAGGCCGTACCAGTGTATAACCGAAATGGTTTATCAAAGTCATGTTCAATAACATGAATGAATCTCCTTACAAACTCAAGGTATAACTTGGTTAGCTTTTGCAGCATGGTTCCTGTATGTTTCATGTGATCTTGCCAAGAGCTAAAGAAAACAGCTACTTTATCCATACCAGCTTTGGCCAATGTTTGGAACCCAATTAACATTACACCAATGTAGATATTGATGTTGTTCATAGAACAGGAATCTTGGCATTTAGCCATGAAAGCAATATGGTAGTGTGCCTCAGTTTCCCCTCTCATAGAGCACATCAGGTCTGGAATGTATTTTCCCCTGTGAAAAGTTCCAACACTGTTTGCATGCATTAACTGTGAAACATCAGTATAGCAAGGCCCTTTAACATAAAGTGTGTTTTCATGTATTCCTTTCAACATGTTTAAGGGATTTTCCAAAAGATTAGGCACATCGTACATTTTTACAGTTCTTGGCAATAGCAACACATTAGTTACAAAAATTAGCATTAGAAATAACAACAAATTCATTGCAAGTGTCCATTTACAATGATGTTTGTCATGCCACACCCTTGGCTCAATACCATTGGAGTTTGGGCATTTTAGGGTTAACCTGTGGCTTCCCTTTTCAAAATTCAGTCTTCTCTTTCCTTCTGGATTAAACCCTGATTTCTCTTGCTTAACAGAATTCACTGGCTGATGAGGCGGGCCCTCTGTGCTAACAGCTATTAGCAATTCTGTCTTCTCCCTGCCAGCCAAGTAATTCGCATCAACACAGACACTAGCTTTTAACTCTTCAGCTGCTATGGATTCCAAGGCTGGACTTTGTCTCACAGAGATACCACACAAATCCAAAGAGTCTGAGGGTGAGAGCTGGCTTGCTCTCCCCTGCCTCCTCAAGCATTTAGCCATACAACTGTTCTGCTCTGAAACACCAGTAACTGAATCTGTCCTCAGATCTTGAAGCACAGACTGCTCACTTACAGATTCAGCATGGAGACATTCCTGTCCCAACACCATTGTCTCCCCCACAAGCTGGCCACACACAGCCAGGTGGTTATAGGGCTGCTCAACTTCCTTAACAGCTTCTACTCCACCTGAGACCTTTTCAAAGCTGCCCACACTGGATCTCTCAAAAGGAAAGTCAGTGGATCCATTCACAACAGAAAATTTCTGGCTGTTAGGAACTGAAACTTCCTTGATTAAATCACTTTTACACCCTTCAATTGCAGTAAACTGCTTGCACAGGCTACCATGAGGATTCCTTTCCCTAGGAGCTTCTCTAAGCAGCAATTCACCCCTCTTAGAAATTCTGCCCTTCCCCTCTTCACCTAGGGCTTGCTCTAAAGGAACACTTCCCTGAGCAACCACAGATGCTACAGACTTTCTAGATAACAGGTCAGAAGCAGTCTCCTTCCCTTGGCCATGAACAAGTTCAGGAATCTTTTCCTTCTTGCTACAAGTTGTCAAACTGTCAGTCGGTAACACAATTAAATCACCTTTATGCTCTCCTTGTGCCCTGGCTGGGGTATCACCCTGATCAGACAGAGTTGCTGCACCCTTTTCCAACCACACATTAGCAACTGGCAAACCACAAGCACCAGAATTGTCTGTTCTCTGGGATTTTGCTAAGACACTAACTGGATGCAACCTAGTCACAGTGCCATTCTCCCCAGCAGACCCAAACTCAGGACCATTCCCTTCCTGGGCTTTAGCTGTATTTACAACCAACTTCGAGACAACTGAATCACCCTCACCCATCACAGGCCGAAAGGCCCCTTCTGTCTGCTCCACAGACACAGAAGAGCCGGAGACACATTCTCCTTCACCAGACACACAGCTTGGGACCTCATTTCCCTTGTCCCAGCACACAGGGCTGTTCACAGACAACTGCTTGGAGACCGAGGTAGCTCCCTTCATAGGCAAGTCAATACCCCTGACAGAGACAGGCACATTCCCCTCACTGTCACATTTCTCCACACAGGAAACAGGTAAGGGACAGGGACACTCATCTTCCACTATCTCTCCCTTCCCAAACTGCTGATTAGACAAAGCCATCAGCTCACAAGGCTGCCTAGGCTCCCCCAAACTTTCCCTACCAGGCACATTGCCTCTCCCAACAGATAAGCTGCTGCTCTTTTCACTACACTGAGCTACTTTTAGCAAATCACAGTTACCCATTTCAGGTTTACTTCTACAAGCTGCACTAGCCAACAATCCATTACCCATTACAAATTTACCCTCTCCCTCCTCAGTTAGGGATTTAACCCGAGAAACATTTTCCTCCCCAATGAGATCTTTTTGCTCTTGATCTAACTCCAGATTCACTTCTGAGACATTAGACAGACATTCAGAAACTTCATTCCCAGACACACTGCTTTCTTGCACAGACAAACAGATATTTCTCCCCAGGTTAGAACTCCCATCTCCCCAGCCATAGCAAAACTGGTTAAACATAGAAAACTGCCCAGAGTAACCCCATATATCAACACAGTTATAAACTGGATTTCCAAGAGGATACAGTTTCTGCCGTTCTTCCCTTGCTTTTTTGACTTGGAGCTGGAGTCTAGCAGTTTCTTGTTGTATTTTGTGAGTCTCCTCCTCAGCAGCCAGCACCTCCAGACGTCCCTTACGAGCTTTTTCTTCTCTCTTAGCAGCCTCTCTCTTTCTCTCAGCCGCCTCTCTCTTTCTCTCAGCCGCCTCTCTCTTTCTCTCAGCCGCCTCTTTCTCCAGCTGGGCCAAGACTTGCTTCTCTTCCATTCGAATTTTTGCCAGTTCTTGCTCATAATCAAACTGCAGGCTGTCTCTCAAGGCTTGCAGTTTCCTTGCTTTTCCTGATGCTTTCTGTCTCATGGTCACTGATCTTTAACCAACCAAACTCTCAATCCCACATTTAAATTTTGGATAGCGTGGGGTTCTGACCCAAAGCTTAATTGACCTGGTTCTGTGGATCCTGCCGACTACGCCACTGTGACGGAGCGATTCTGGCGGGACCCAACTGAGAGTGCCAAATCAGGACCAATTGCTCAAACAGGGCAGTTACAGCCCTAGGCTGGGGTTTTTCCACCTCTAAGGCAAACCAAACCAGCCAGACAAAAGGACTTTGGTCTCACCCCACTGGCTAACCACAAGTCACACAAGCAATTTCCTTAGACACTCCAGTCTCCCAGTATCACCACCAGTGCACTCGTCCTGGGGATAAATGGTTATGAAAACCAACACCCCAATAAAAGAAAAAGGTTCTCTCAATCCCAAAGGACCAAGCCCCAGACCCAGGTCAATATACACATCAGATCTTACCCACAAATCACGCTGTTGCCAATCCTTTAGAATCTAAAATCTAAAGGTTTATTTACAAAGGGAAAAAGGTAGAGAAGAGAGGTAGAATTGGTTAAATGGAATCAATTACATACAGTAATAGCAAAGTTCTTAGTTCAGGCTTGCAGCAGTGATGGAGTAAACTGCAGGTTCAATTTAAGTCTCTGGAATGCATCCCCCTCTGGGATGGGTCCTCAGTCCCTGGTGTAGAGCTTCAGTTTGTAGCAAAGTCCCTCCAGAGGTCAGAAGCAGGATTGAAGACAAGATGGAGATGAGGCATTGGCCTTATATAGACTTTTCCAGGTGTAAGAATCCCTTTGTCTTCACTGTGGAAATTTACAGCAAAATGGAGCCTAGAGTCACATGGGCCAGTCCCTGCATACTTTGCTGAGTCACAAGGCGTGTCTGCCTTCTCTCCATGGGTCAATTGTGTAGCCGATGGCCCTTTAATGGGCCATCAATCCAGCTATGCCGGGCTAACATCAGCTTGTCTGGGACACTTCCCAGAGGCAGAGCAGAATTACAAACTATAGACATTACAGAGCCAATACTTATAACTTTAACTACAAATGATACAGACATATAGACAGCATAATTATAACCAGCAACCCATAATCTGGTCTTAGACACCTTAGATGACCCCCTTTATCTAAGATTTGGTGCCACTGCAGGACCTTGGTTGCAACCCATGTTCTATATGGTCCACAAAATGAAAAAAGGCATCTCTCCAGGGTGTTGTTTGACATCACTTCTTTTCCCCAGGACTTGGCTTTTCACTAGGAAGGGCAATGTACTCCCTGGGACTGAAGGGGCAACTTCCTCACATGCCCACTGGCCTCTCAGTCTGGATTAAGAAAGGCCTCTGGGAGCTGCAGCAAACTGCTGCATGCCAACTTGATGAGCAAATGCAGGGCTCCCTGCACAGGGTCATCCTCAGCAGAGGTCTGGGGGTTCCCTATTGGTCCCATGGTGTAAGGGCCTGCACTTAGGACTTTGAACTCTGCAATCTGAGCTCAAGTCTCGGTGGGATCTGAGGACAATTCCTGTGCCACAAACCCTGCTGGGTCTTCCAAGGTGGGAGAAGGAGGAGCTCCCCCGCAGTGTTCTTCTACCCCCACCTTACACCCTACACGATTTTCAGTGGGTGGCTAGGTGGAAGGCTGAAGGTGCTTGCAGGATGGCTTCATCCACAACAGTGGACACCCTCACAGCAGCGGCGGCCACAGCAGCAGCAGCGAGCCCCTCCCCCCGCCTTCGGCTCAGTCTGAACAGAGGTCAATGTACCACTAGGTGAGACAGGTCAATTTTAGGGAGCTTCCTCTGAAGGTGAGCAACTGTCCCCAGAACTTTCTGGCAGGAGCTTTAAAGTATTTGCAAATGTGCACGGCCGGCATGTGCAGAGCAAAGGCTGCCCAGGGGCACTGTGTCAGGCTCTGGCACCGCTTGAGACAATGGACCATCTTCAGCCACCAGGCGACCCAGGATCTAAGGCAGGAATGGGGTGAGGAAGCAAGTCAAGCTGAGCAAGGCAGGCAAAAATTCTTCTCACCTTCGTGGGCGCTTGCAATGATACCCTTTTTGTGTGCCAGGGCTGACAAAAACCTCCAAGACAGAGAAGCAGCAGGCCAAAAAGCCCTCTACACCAACATTCCACACAAAGATGGACTACAAGCCATCAGGAAAGATAATGTCACGGCAAACCTGGTGGCTGAACTTTGTGACTTTGTCCTCACCCATAACTATTTCAGATTTGGGGACAATGTATACCTTCAAGTCAGTGGCAGTGCTATGGGTACTCGCATGGCCCCCCCAGTATGCCAACATTTTTATGGCTGACTTAGAACAATGTTTCCTCAGCTCTCATCCACTAATGCCCCCAGGGCCGCCCAGAGGATTCCGGGGGCCCGGGGTCTTCGGCGGTGAGGAGCCCTTCCGTTCCTGGACCCGCCGCCGAAGTGCCCCGAAGACCCGCGGGGACCCCCCCCCCGCCGCCGAATTACCGCCGGAGAGGGACCTGGCGCCGGCGCAGCCTGGGATTCGGCGGGAATTCGGCGGCGGGGGGCCCCCGCCGCGGGTCTTCGGGCACTTCGTGGCGGGTCCCGAACGGAAGGGCCCCGCCGCCAATTACCGCCGAAGACCGGGCTGCGCCGCGCCGGTCCCGCCTCCGCTCGGCGGTAATTCGCCAGCGGCGGGGTCCTTCCGCCCAGGAGCGGAAGGACCCCCCGCCGGCGAAGACCGGGAGCAGAAGCAGCTCCTGCGCCCAGCTGCGCAAGAGTTTGCCGGGCCCCCCGGAGCGAGTGAGGGACCCCGCTCCGGGGGCCCCGAAAAACTCTGGTGGGGGCCCCTGTGGAGCTCGGGGCCTGGGGCAAATTGCCCCTCTTGCCCCCCCCTCTGGGCGGCCCTGAATGCCCCTACTCTACTTGCGCTACACTGATGACATCTTCATCGTCTGAACCCGTGGAAAAGAAGCCCTTGAGGAATTCCACCATGATTTCAACAATTTCCATCCCACCATCAACCTCAGCCTGGACCAGTCCACACAAGAAATCCACTTCCTGGACACTACAGTGCTAATAAGCGATCGTCACATAAACAGCACCCTATACCATAAACCTACTGACCGTTATACTTACCTACATGCCTCCAGCTTTCACCAGAGCACACCACACAATCCATTGTCTACAGCCAAGCTCTAAGATACAACCGCATTTGCTCCAACCCCTCAGACAGAGACAAACACCTACAAGATCTCTATCAGCTATTCTTACAACTACAATACCCACCTGCTGAAGTGAAAAAACAGATTGACAGAGCCAGAAGAGTACCCAGAAGTCACCTACTACAGGACAGGCCCAACAAAGAAAGTAACAGAACACCACTAGCCATCACCTTCAGCCCCCAACTGAAACCTCTCCAGTGCATCATCAAGGATCTACAACCTATCCCTCACTCTCACAGATCTTGGGAGACAGGCCAGTCCTTGCTTACAGACAGCCCCCCAACCTGAAGCAAATACTTACCAGCAACCACACAACAAAAACACTAACCCAGGAACCTATCCTTGCAACAAAGCCCATTGCCAACTCTGTCCACATATCTATTCAGGGGACACCATCATAATACCTAATCACATCAGCCACACTATCAGAGGCTCGTTCACCTGCACATCTACCAATGTGATATATGCTATTATGTGCCAGCAATGCCCCTCTGCCATGCACATTGGCCAAACCAGACAGTCTCTACGTAAAATAATAAATGGACACAAATCACATGTCAAGAATTATAACATTCAAAAACCAGTCGGAGAACACTTCAATCTCCCTGGTCACTCGATGATAACCTAAAAGTCGCAATATTACAACAAAAAACCAGACTCCCAGGAGAGACTGCTGAATTGGAATTAATTTGCAAAGTGGACACCATTAAATTAGGCTTGAATAAAGACTGGGAGTGGATGGGTCATTACACAAAGTAAAGCTATTTCCCCATGTTTATTTGTTCCCCTGCTGTTACTCACACCTTCTTATGTGGGAGGGGCAGAACCCTATGACAGAGTTTCTGTAGTGTAATGGTTATCACGTTTGCTTAACACGCAAAAGGTCCCTGGTTCAAAACCAGGCAGAAACACCATGGCTTAGTTTTCCCAGCTCCTCCTGGCCTGTCCCTGCTGTTGTAGGAGCAGCAGTGATTTCTATGCTCAGATGGTCTGTTATACTTCCCCTGCTCCCACTTTTCTCTCCTCTCCCTCTCTGAATGCCTGTGAAGTGGCTTTCTCCCTCCTGGAATGCTGGTGGGATGAATGGGCTGGTTGAAGAGCAGAAGAGCTCCCAGGTAGACAAGGTGTCTGGGACGCTAATTAGGCAGCACTCACACACCCAGAGCATGGACACTGCCCAAGGTGGAGTGTGACCAATCAGATGCAGCCAAGTCATCTCTAGTCGCAGGCCATGAGGTGCAGGCCCTTAAAAGGGGAAGGGGCCCTGTGCTCAGGAGAGCACTCACAAGCTTGTACCTCCAGTGAATGCCCTTTGCCCGGACCGCCTGGCCAGTGGTTCACAGCGTTGCATTTCATTGTGCCTCAGGAAGACTTATCTTCATCGCACCGTCCATAGCTGCACTGTGGGACACTTACCTTGCTGAATCCTGACATCTCCAGTGCTGTGCCAGTCCTGGGAGCGTGAGTATGCGAGTGCGAGTGTGACCACCCACCTCCCCTCCCCCCCCCCACTTATTTTGAGCTTAGCTGTCAGTATAATAAATGTGCTGCTTTCTGCCAAACTCTGGTGGGTCATTAGTCCTCCCTTTGCTTATTAGCTGGCCCAATTTTGGGTAACACCTGCAATAACCCCAACCCCTGCATGGCAGAGGGTGGTGAAATGAGCTGAGGAAAAAGCCTTGGCATCAACAGGGGAAACCTAGAGCATCTTGGCCAGTCACCTTTTGAAGCCTTGTGGCTTGGTCTCCTCTGCCCTTGGAGGTTTGCCTATGGTGGCCAGCTCTTCCTGCTGCCTCCTCTGTGTGACTTGCCAAAGGAGGAAGTGAGGCAGGAATGGGGCAAAAGAGGAAAGTCGAGCTGAGGAAGGCAGGGCAGAAGCTAAGCACCTCAGTGCGGCTAAGTGGGGTTAGTAGAGCGCCACTATTCGTTCTGCAAAGCCTGGGGAGGTGCGGTTGGCTGCTGGGAGGTAGAATCCTGTGCCTGCCTCTTGGCTTCCCAGGGATGGCTACTTGCAGCCCAGGAGAAGGATGGTTCTGGGTGAAAGGAAGACAAGCAAACTCTGGGAGGAAATTTGGGTGCAGGATGCTGGCTCTGCGCTGGGGGAGGGGGTTGGGGTGCAGGAGGGGTGGCGCTTACCCCAGGCACTGCAGCTCCCAAAGTGACCGGTACACACAACCCTGCATCAGCAGCTCCTAGGTGGGCCGTGCCAAGGGCTCTCTGTGCGCCGCTGCCTGCAGGTGCCGCCCCCAGAGCTCCCAGTGGCTGCAGTTCCTGGCCAATGGGAGCTGCGGAGTTGGTACTCGGGGCAGGGGCAGCACATGGAGACACTCCCCCCGCCCCAGGGGATGCTGGGACATGCTGGCCATTTCTGGGAGCGGCACGGACGGACGGAGGCAGAGTGGGCAGGGAGCCACTTTAGTGCTCTTGGCACATCTCTGCACACCCATGGGGGGAGGGGAGCAGAGGTCATCCATGTGCTGCCTGGGGTAGGGGCAGTGCACAGAGCTGCCTCCCCTCCCGGGTCTATTACAGGAGTGGGTGGGTGGGGTCTTTGGGCCTGCAAGTTGCAGCAGGTCAGACTAGATGATCACACTGGTCCCTTCTGACCTTAAAGGCTCTGAGTCTAAAAGGGAGAGGGAAGTAAAGGAAGTTTTTTTTTAAAAAAAATAAACCAAACGTTGTAATACCAGGATAACTCCAATAGCTCCTTGTATAGTCCTGCCCCTTTCTTCCTTCATTGTGTGTTGAATGACCTGCAGGACATTGATTCTCTTATTCTATTGATACACTGATAAAATGTGAGTGAAATTAAACCACTTACCAGGGGAGAAAAGATCTCATCCCTGCATTGGCTGGGAATTAAACCCAAGTCAACTGCTTGGAAGGCAGCTATGCTCACCACTATACCACCAATGCATCTGGTTAAAATGCTACTTATGCTTGCCCAATGAGGCTAGAGCAGCATTGAGGAGATTTTTCTGCCTGTTAAAATGTACTGGATTCTCATCACTACAAAAAAAAACACCTCCATCTTCACTTGGGTTTTGTCAAAGTTAGACTCAGGACTCACAGTTTGTCAGACCACTCTGTTTTATTAGCACAGCGCTTCTGCTAATAACACCCAGATAATGTGAGCCCCCATGCAAGACACAAACTATCTTATTTATACAGATAAAAGGATGAGAACTTAACAAGATAACAAAGGGAGCAGAATCAGATAAGTTTACCTGGGCTAGGCATGCATATTTTATTCCCTTACTAACTACTACCCATCTTCTGTTAATGTTTTGCCATTAGCACCATTGTTTATGCCTAATGTTTCTTTTCCTGGCACCTGTATTTCAACATTTCTTATTTCTGCTTAAAGGTACATACAACATTTCTTTAATCCATTCTTATTTTTACAATATAATTTATTCTACTTTCACAGTTTGAACCATCAGCCTTTCAATTAGCCACCAAAGCTGTTAATCACAGGGTATATCTACACTACGGGATTATTCCGATTTTACAGAAACCAGTTTTTGGAAACAGATTATATAAAGTCGAGTGCACGCGGCCCCACTAAGCACATTAATTCGGCGGTGCGTGTCTATGTACTGAGGCTAGCATCGATTTCTGGAGCGTTGCACTGTGGGTAGCTACCCCATAGCTATCCCATAGTTCCCGCAGTCTCTCCCGCCCATTGGAATTCTGGGTTGAGATACCAATGCCTGATGGGGCAAAAACAGTGTCGTGGGTGATTCTGGGTAAATGTCGTCACTCAATGCTCCCTCCATGAAAGCAACAGCAGACAATAATATTCGCGCCCTTTTCCCTGGATTGCCTGGGCAGACACCATAGCACGGCAACCATGGAGCCCATTCAGCCTTTTTTCATGTCACAGTATCTCTACTGGATGGTGCTGACAGACGCGGTACTGCAGCGCTACACAGCAGCATCCCCTTGCCTTTTGCCCAGGCACCCCTGGCTGACCTCACTGAGGCCAGCCAGGACCACTCACGGGACGATGACGACGGATACCAGTCCTACTGTACCATCTGCCATCCGCAAGGGAAGGGAAGGAGATGCTGCTGTGTAGCGCTGCAGCACCATATCTGCCAGCAGCATCCAGTAGACATACGGTGACATTGCTTTCACAGAGGAAGGGGCGATGACTTATACCCTGAACCACCCGCGACAATGTTTTTGACCCTTCAGGCTTTGGGAACTCAGCCAAGAATTCAAATGGTTTTCGGAGAGTGTGGGAACTGTGGGATAGCTACAGACGTCAGTCGCCCCTCCCTCCGTGAGCGCCCACTTCATTCTGTGGCTTTCTGGTACGCTTGTCTCAGCGCCTTAAGTTTCAGCACTGTGTTGAGTCCCTGTTGTGGCCTCTATCCATCATAGCCTTGGAGATTTTTTCAAATGTTTTTGGCATTTTGTCTTTTGGAACGGAGTTCTGATAGAACAGATTCATCTCTCCATACAGAGATCAGCTTCAGTATCTCCCCTACAGTCCATGCTGGAGCTCTATTTTGATTCTGGGACTGCATGGTCACCTGTGCTGATCGGCGCTCCACGCTGGGCAAACAGGAAATGAAATTCAAAAGTTCGCAGGGCTTTTCCTGTCAACCTGGCCAGTGCATCTGAGTTCAGATTGCTGTCCAGAGCAGTCACAATGGTGCACTGAGGGATGGCGCCTGGAGGCCAATACCGTCGAATTGCAGCCACACTAACCCTAATCCGACATGGCAATACCGATTTCAGCGCTACTCCCCTCGTCTGGGTGGAGTACAGATACCGGTATTAAGAGCCCTTCATATCGATATAAAGGGCTTCATTGTGTGGACGAGTGCAGGGTTAATGTGATTTAACGCTGCTAAACTTGATATAAACTCGTAGTGTTGACCAGGCCAGAGAGAGCACCAGGTTTCCCCTATTGTTTCCCACTCTTGTTTTCTTGACTAATTTCTCCTCTGCGCCAACTTATTTCTGTACTTTGTGAGCCTGGCTAGCTCAGTTGGCAAAATGTCAGACTTTTACTCTAAGCGTCCAGGGTTCAAGTCCCTGGCCAGGTGATAAACTACTCACCAAGATCTTACCCTATCTTGCTGGAGTCCTCCTTGATGTTACTTTTTCTCTGCAGGATTTTCCCTTTCCTCAGAAGGCCCTTTTTGTGTGTGGGTCTGTTAGTCTATAAGGTGCCACAGGATTCTTTGTTGCTTTTACAGATCCAGACTAACACGGCTACCCCTCTGATACTTTTTGTGTGTGGGTTTGAAGGGGCAACTTCCTGACAACCGCTGTGTCCTTGCAGCCTGGAGGAATAAAGGCCTCTGGGCATAGAGCATGGTCCTCCCCTGCACACACACACACACATACAAACACACAGAATATCCCTAAGGAATTAGAATCACCTGCTGCCTTCCCCTGTCCTGCTGGATCCCCAAATGAGGATGCTCTTCAGCCTAAACCCATGTCCCCTCTACTCCCAGTGCCCCTCAATCCCAACCCTCAGTCCCTCCTATGCTCACTGCTCCTCACTCCCAACCAGAGCCTGCTCCTCTTCACCCTTCTCCTCTGTCCCAATCCGTAGCCCCCTCCTATTCCCAGTGCCCCTCAATCCCAATCCACAGGCCCCTTCTCCTCACGCTGCTCCTCAATCCCAATGCCCAGCTCCCTCCTTCCCTCCAGCAGCAGGTGCTTCAGACCCCCTCAGGAAGATTTTCTTGCAAGGTTTCATGTACGAGTCTGCATGTGGATTTTACAGTATGTTGGAAATAGGTTGGGTTGCTTGCCAAAATGATCACTTGTGGCTGGTGCTGGATTCCCAGTCTCCATGTTCTAGGGGCAGGAGAAATAAAGGGTTGTTATCCTTGTTGTGTCAATCGAGGGCAGCACAACTGTGCTTGGCAGACCCCGACTGAGGGACTCACCCTCAGTTCAGTAGCACTTGCTAGGCAGGGGACAAAGCCAAATGGGTTGGGGCTATGTCCACACTGCAATGAAACACCCATGGCTGGCCTGTGCAGGCTCCCAGGCTAGGGCAGTAAATTTGGACTGTAGACATCTCAGCTCAAGCTCAATATTTGGCTCTAGGAGCCCTGAAGGTTGGGAGGAAGTTTAGCAAGCAAACAAGGTAAAATGGCAGTGGAGTATTACCCTAGACTCAATGGCATTTCTCCATTGGTCTGTCTGCTTTGGGGCAGGGACAATAACACATCCTGCTGCTTTTGTTATTTCATAGAATCATAGAATCTCAGGGTTGGAAGGGACCTCAGGAGGTATCTAGTCCAAACCCCTGTTCAAAGCAGGACCAAACCCAACTAAATCATCCCAGCCAGGGCTTTGTCAAGCCTGACCTTAAAAAACCTCTAAGGAAGGAGATTCCACCACCTCCCTAGGTAACCCATTCCAGTTCTTCACCACCCTACTAGTGAAAAAGTTTTTCCTAATGTCCAACCTAAACCTCCCCCTCTGCAACTTGAGACCATTACTCCTTGTTCTGTCATCTTCTACCACTGAGAACAGTCTAGATCCATCCTCTTTGGAACCCCCTTTCAGGTAGTTGAAAGCAGCTATCAAATCCTCCCTCATTCTTCTCTTCTGCAGACTAAACCATCCCAGTTCCCTCAGCCTCTCCTCAGAAGTCATGTGCTCCAGCCCCCTAATCATTTTTGTTGCCCTCCACTGGATTTTCCAATTTTTCCACATCCTTCTTGCAATGTGGGGCCTGAAACTGCACGTAGTACTCTAGATGAGGCCTCACCAATGTTGAATAGAGGAGAATGATCATGTCCCTCGATCTGCTGGCAATGCCCCTACTTATACAGCCCAAAATGCTGTTAGCCTTCTTGACAAAGGCCAGAGGAGGGAGTGTTAGTGCCTTTGCGGACTTCTGGGAAGTGCATGGGGTGGAAGGGGATGCTGGGATGCTCTGGAACCACTCCTTCAAAGCCAGTCAGGACTCTGGGGGAGCCTCCTCTCTGAGCAGACTGTCTCCAGGGCAAGAAGCTTACACCTTCCTGGGTCTGACCTCGGAGCATTCAGCATGCCCTTCCACACCATGCACTTTCCGCAGTGAGTCCGCCCAGGCGGGGTCCTGGGGAAGCCAGAGGTCCCTGCACCCCAACTCCGCAGTCAGATGTGACTCTCAGCCAGACTGTAAAACAGAAGGTTTATTAGATGACGGGAACACAGTTTAAACAGAGCTTGTTGGTACAGAAAACAGAACCCCTCTGTAAGGTCCATCTTGCAGGCTGGGGAGCCCAGAACCAAGTTCTGAGTCTCTCCCCATTTCCCCAGCCAGCTCCAAACTGACACTCCCTCCTCTGGCCTCTGTGTCTCTTCTGGACAAGGAGGCCACCTGATCTTTGTCCCCAACACCTTCAGTTGGCATCTTGCAGGGGAAACTGAGGCACCCACACAGTATTCAGAGAAAATATTAAGAACATTCCCACTTCATCACAACAGGTGCAACAAAATATAATACTGTATATTGAAGTAGGCAAGTGCTGCTTCTGACTTTCCACTTTTAATTGACCCTTGTAATCTTGTGGCGCTGACACGTTGTAGCTTCATTTTATATCGGCTTACAGGGCGGGAGCGGGGGGGCACCACCATTTTGGGCCCCACCAAAAATTATACAAACCTGCCGCCTATGCTTGGAAGGAGTGAGGAAAAAGAGTGAGTGAAAAAAATAACCAGAGAGAGAGAGAGAGAGAGAGAGAGAAAAGAACGTGAAAGGCAGAGAAAGAAATAAAGGGAGAGGAAAAAAAATTAGAAAAAGAAAGAAAGAAAGCAAGAGCATGAAAGGTAGAGAAGGAAAGGAATGAAAGAACCACAAGCGCTAGTTGAAGCTGAAATGGGAGAGTCAGAGAAAGGACAGACTGACCCGTTAAGTAAGGTTGCACCCGATTCTCCATGTTGGGGGCACAGGCCTCCCATTTCTGTCCTGGTCCTGCTTGGGGGGACCATCCATAGGTGCCTATTGGAACCCCCATGCTCCGAGGAGGGGACAAGCCCCCCCCATGCCCTCCCCTCGGGACACGGGCTCTCCCCAATCATGACTCCCTTTCTGCACGCTCCTGGGAATGGGGGAAGGTGCGGGGAAGCCGTGTGCTGAGCAGCACCGTGGGTGTGTCTCTCTGGGGCGAAGGAAGAGGATATTTTTAGTACCAGAAGGAAAGAGCAGGGGATGGGGGCGTTTGTGGAGCCGGGGCACACACCAGAAAGAGGAACTGAACACAGCCCAGCGTGAGCCCAGTGCCAGTTGGAGCCGAGACGCCCATACCTGGAGGACCATCTCCAGAACCTACCTTGATGGTGCCGTCCATCACCGCTCCCACATGGAGCTTCCCGTCTAGACCTGCCTGGACGAGGTGAGGTGGTGCATTGGCAAAGGGGGTGGTTTGAGCAGGGTGTGTGTGTGTGTGTGTGTGTGTGTGTGTGTGTGTGTGTGTGTGTCTGTGTCTAATTTTGGGAAGTGAAGTCACAAACTGCTGGGGCTGGTTTCCTATTGGTGTGACCGATTTTTGCAAAGCTTCCCCCCCCCCCCCCGCCCCACATCTTCTTTTGGCACTAGGGCTTTCTGCGCTGCCGTTGACAAGGCAGAATCAAGGCCCCCGTTGTGCCAGGGGCTGCACAGACACAGAGACAGTCCCTGCCCCAGCTGAGATCAGGACCCGTTGGGCCAGGCGCTGCCCAGACACACTGAGAGACAGGCCATGCCCCAGAGAGTTTACAGGCTCCACACCCAAAAAGTGGGAGGAGAAACAGACCCAGTGTCACACAGCATCACTGAGAATAAAACCCAGGACTCCTGGCTCCTCCTGCTCTAACCACTAGACCCCACTCTGCTCCCAGAGTTGGGGACAGAACCCAGGAGTCCTGGCTCCCCAAAAGGGCGGGAGTGGGGTCTAGTGGTTAGAGGACAGGAAGATGGGTGTCAGGACTCCTAGGTTCCAGTCCCAGCACTGGGGTTAGAGTGGAGTCTCATAGCTTAGCACAGGTGGGGCTGGGAGCCAGGACTCCTGGGTTCTTCCCATCCCCCCTTCCCCCCCCCCCCAACCATCTTGCACAGCAGGAGGGAGCTGGGCAGGAAGTGGTGATGGGGTGAAAACTACCAAGAAATGCAAATCCTAAAAGGAGACTGTGCCAGGAACCGAGTGGTGCACAAACCATGGCCTCATCTCCACCTCTACCCCCCCCCCCCCGGCTGGCACTGGATTGTGCCCCCTGTGCCCCCCAATCCACCCCCTGCGAGCCCTGGGGGGCAGGGAATAGCCATGGTGCTGGGCCCCCCATCCAATTGAAGTATTCAGTGTTGCAGTGACCCAAGGTGTGTGCACAGAATGGGGATGGTGTGTGTGTGTGTGTGTGTGTGTGTGTGTGTATGGATGGATGGATTGATTGATTTCTGCATGTATTTGTGTATGTGTGGTTTTTGTAAGGGTTTTGTGTGTGTGTAGGGGGGTGTTGTTACAGCTGTGGGGGGTTGTGTTTGTGGCTGTGCAAGTGTGTGTGTTGATGTTGGCTGGATTTGTGCGGGTGTTTGTGTATATTAGCAAGTGTGTGTGGCTGGATTCATGCATATGTTTGCAAGTGTGTGTGTGTGTGTGTGTGTGTGTGCGCTCTGCTGCCCTCTTTCGGCACCACAACCATTTCTCTGTATGTCACAGCCCCCATACCATCGACCCCGGTGGTGATTTCTACATGTTACAAGGGCTGGCTGGCCTGACCCTTCTCCCCTCTGCGGAGTGTGGCGGGGGCTGCAGCTCACCTCCTGTGGGGCAGGAGTGCCAAGGTGCGGGGCACTGGGCTCCGATGCACCTGGAGAGCAGCTCCGATGAGGTGGGGCAGGGCCTGTGGTGTCCGTTCTGCGTTGCCTGGTGCTGGGCTGTTGCACAATCCCCAGCCACGCCGCACAGTGCACCCCGAGAGGGCGCAGGGGGCCAAGCAGATGATCCAGCACGAGTGGGGTGAGGATGTGTGGTTGGGGGAAGGAAAAGCCTTGGGCTGCACTGGGGGAGTGCAGAGCAGGGGTGACACCCCAAAAACCTGCAGCAAAGGGATGGAGAGGTGGGGTGGGTGGATAGAAGAGGCAGCAGGACTAAAATCTAAGAGGAGAGTGTGGGGTCTAGTGGTCAGAGCGGGGGGGTTGCTGGTCAGAATTCCTGTGTTCTATCTCCAGCCCTGGGAGGGGAGTGGGGTCCAGAGGTTAGAGTGTGTGTTGGGGGTGGGGAGCCAGGACTCCTGGGTTCTCTCCCTGGCTCTGACTCTCTCTTGTGCAATCCCTTGGCAGTTACCCAACTCACCAGCATGTGGGAGCGAGGGGCTGGGGTGACACAGCCTAGAGTCCTGTGCTGCCCCTTTGTTACCCAGGGTGGGGGATGGCCTGGGAGACCCGCTAAGAAAGGCACTTCTGGTGGGTTTGTGTGTGGGTCACGCTGCCCCCTGCTGGATAGACCCCTCTAGGTCAGAACCAGTCTCAGCCCGGGTCAGACCCTGGGAGCCCAGCCCCCTCTGTCGCCACGGCTATGTCTATTGGTCTCCTGGAAAGGTCCATTCTCATTGGTAGCTGTCCAGTGGCAGTGAGTTCCACAGGCCTCGGCACACGCTGTGTGGGGCAGGAGGTCCTTGTGTTGGGAGCAGTGAGAGTGAACTGTGGGCAGTTGTGTCTCTGAGCATGATTGTGAATATTCTGGTGTGTGTGGCTGGAGGTGTGATTGTTTCTCTCTTTGGGGGTTGGGCTAGCATGTCCCTCTGGGTGTGTTGTGTGTGAGTGTTCTTGGGATTGTGTGAGTGTCTTTGTGCGTCAATATGTGTGTGTGTCACTTGCTGCAGGATACAAAATTCTGCAAAGCCGCCACCACACACACACACACACACACACACACACACACACACACACACACACACACAGAGTGGGGCTTAGCCCCACCAGCAGGGGGCAGCAGGGACACACACGTCTCTCCTGGGCCAGCTTGGACAATTTCCCATCACGACCTGGCACAGTGCTGGTGCCCCCACACGGGGGTGGGCAGTGACCGGGCAGGGGGGGCAGATGTGCTGGATTCAGAAGGAAGCACTTTGGGAAAATTAGTCAAGGCCCTTAGCAGAGCTGAGACACAGACCCAGTGATCCCCTGCACCACCCTGGGAGGGGAGTGGGGTCGAGTGATCAGAGCAGGGGGGGGCTGGGCACCAGGACCCCTGGGTTCTATCCCTGGCCCTGGGAGTGGAGGGGGTCTAGAGCAGGGGGACTGGGAGCCAGGACTCCTGGGTTCCATAGGGGAGACTGTGTTTGTGTCCTGGGCTCCCCTCCCTAGAGATCCCAGCCCAGCCCAGCCCCCTAGTGGAGAGTGAGTGGGAGCGGGAGAAGTTGCTCTCCCAGTTCAGAAACATGATTCAAAACCCTCCCCCATGGGCTGTGACATCATGGAACACCGCAGATAGTAGAAGCCCCGCTCACCAGAGAAGGGGGGTCTAGTTGCACCCACAAAACACCCATTCAGGGTTGCACAGAAACCCCACACCCACACAGACCCTGCTAGGACAGGATCTGCTGCTCCCACCTGTTTCCTTGTCACCATGAGCTGTTCCCCGCCAGGCACCACACCCCATTCACACGCCTTTAGTCAATATGCAGCTCAGTGGCAATCACTGCCCCGAAGCGACTCCGGTGCAGGCACCCACAGCATGAACTCCCCACACCGGATTCTGTCCACAAGCAGAGAATTCTCTCCGTCGGGCTCCTTCGGTTCATCTCGCTGCTCTCCGTCTGCCGCCAGACACTGCTCATCTGCATAACCCCGCCCATGGACACGTGACACCTTCTGTCGTTTTGGTCTCAAGTGAAGGAGTTGCCTGTGGGGAGTGAGCACGTCACCGCACGTCACAGCCCCAGCACACGTCACAGCAGCCGGGCGGGGATTGTCTGTGAGCCCCGCGCTGGGGGCGGGGCTTCAGGGAGAGACCCAGCCCCATAGACAGACTGGGGTAGGGAGACATTGGGCGAAAGGATGAGGGGATGGGGGGAGAAGGGGGGATGGAGAGACCCAGCCCCATAGACCTGCAGGGGCAGGAGATCTTGGGGTCAGGAGGGGAGAAGGGGGATTGGCAGAGACCCAGCCTGGGGTGCAGAGGAATGGGGGTGGGGTGGCGGGAGACATGTCGGGTGGGGGTGGGGTGTGTGAAATGTTGGTCCAGGGAATCTGAGTCACTCCCAGGACATCGTGTGCAGGGGAGAGCACAGGGTCAGGGAGAGAGCCCCAGCCCCACAGAGCCCCAGAGGCAGCGGGATATGGGGGGGGCATAGGAGAGGGGATAGCAGAGGAGAGACCCATCTCCATAGACCCCCAGAGGCAGGAAATGCGGGGAGAAGGGGGGAGGGAGGGATCCAGACCTATAGACCTGTAGGGGCAGGGAGATATTGGGGGCAGGAGGGGAGAAAGGGGGTTGGCAGAGACCCAGCCCGGGGTGCAGGGGAAATGGGGTGGTTTGGAAGGAACTGGGGAAGAGAAGAGACACATTGGGGGACACACATTGGGACAGGGAAACTGACTCGCTCCGAATACATGCGGAGCAGGGCAGGGCGGAGGCAGATCATGCTGGTCCCAGGGTAATTTTGGGGGGTTCTGATGCCCCACTCAGCCGGGGGGCTCACCTCTGGGCTGAGGAGACCTGGGGTGGGGCAGGTGCAGGGGCTGTGTGTGTGTGTCAGGCTGGGGGAGCTGCCTGGGCAGAGGGGCTGGAACTGGGGGGGGCTGCAGCAGCCCCTGGCTTGACGTGGTTTCCATCACATCCAGGGGTTACAGTTGGTTCAGTGGCTCAGCACCCCCCACTATACAGATTGTTCTGGCACCACTGGCCTAGGGTCACCATCTAGTGCCCTTTGCCGCCCCGCTCAGGGCCTGCCTGGCTCTCCTAGAGCAGGGCGAGCACCCAGCTCTCCTGGGGCAGGGCTGGCAAAAGCTCTGGACAGATACTAACAGCACCGGGGAGCCTGGACGAATATTAGTTGGCCAGAGGAGCCTGGGGCAGTTTTATCAGAGAGCAGAAATGAATCCCGAACACAGCACTGGAGCTGCAGTGCTCAGCGCGTGGGCCTGGGTCTCCTGCACAGTCTCCCTGCACCCCCTCATGGCATAACAAGTTCCCTGCAGAGACTCAGAGGTGCGGGACCGAGGGCTGCGGCGGGTGCTGCAGCACCCCCATGTCTCACTGTGAAAAGCTCCAGCTGCTGTGGGAGCAAAGCCAGCATTATTGTGCGATTCCAGAGAACCCCGAAGCTGTGCTGCCCCTGTGGAGTGTGAGCAGGAATTGCACGTTTTCACATTGCTTGTGAACACACCTGGGTACAGTTCACAGGCTTTCAGCACCCCTGACAGGCTGATTAGAACATCTGCAGCCAATCAAGGCAGGCTACTTAGGGCACCTGGGTTTAAAAAGGAGCACACTTCAGTTTGTGGTGTGCATGTGAGGAGCTGGGAGCAAGAGGTGCAGGATACTGAGAGTGAAGCCTGGTCTACACTAGGCGTTTAAATCGGTTTTAGGAGCGTAAAACCGATTTAACGCCACAACCGTCCACACTAGGAGGCACCTTATATCGATTTTAATGGCTCTTTAAATCGGTTTCTGTACTCCTGCCCGACGAGAGGAGTAGCGCTAATATCGGTATTAACATATCGGGTTAGTGTGGCCGCAATCGACGGTATTGGCCTCCGGGCGGTATCCCACAGTGCACCACTGACCGCTCTGGACAGCATTCTCAAACTCGGATGCACTGGCCAGGTAGACAGGAAAAGCCCCGCGAACTTTTGAAATTCATTTCCTGCTTCCCTAGCGTGGAGAGCTCATCATCACAGGTGACCACGCACAGCTCATCAGCACAGTTAACAATGCAATCTCCTGAGAATCGAAAAAGAGCCCCAGCATGGACTGCTCGGGAGGTACTGGATCTGATCGCTATATGGGGAGAGGATTCAGTGCTAACAGAACTGCGTTCCAAAAGACGAAATGAAAAAGTATTTGAAAGAATTTCTAAGGCTATGACGGATAAAGGCCACAGTAGGGACTCCGTGCAGTGCAGAGTGAAAGTTAAGGAGCTCAGACAAGCCTACTAGAAAACCAAAGAAGCAAACGGAAGGTCCGGGGCAGGTCGAAAAACATGCTGCTTCTATGCTGAGCTGCATGCAATTTTAGGGGGCTGCGCCACCCCTGACCCCACCCCTGACCGTGGATTCCGAGGTGGGGGTTGTAATCTCTGCCATGTCTGAGGATTATGCAGACGGGGAAGATGAAGAGGAAGACCTAGCAGAGAGCACACAGCACTCCGTGACCCCCAGCAGCCAGGAGCTTTTTATCACCCTGACGGAATTACCCTGCTCCCAGCCCTCACAAGCAACTATTCCAGAGAATGACGCCATGGAAGGGAGCTCTGGTGAGTGTACCCTTGCAAATAGCAAACAGTGTTTTTTAAGCAAGCCGTTTTTAATGATTGATTTGCCCTGAGGACTTGGGATGCATTCGCAGACAGTATAGTTACTTAGAAAAGTTTGTTAACATGTCCGGGGATTGAGAGGAAATCCTCCAGGGACATCTCGATGAAGCGCTCCTGTAGGTACTCCACAAGCCTTTGCAGAAGGTTTCTGGGCAAGGCATCCTTGTTCCGCCCACCATGGTAGGACACTTTACCATGCCATGCATGTAGCAAGTAATCAGGGATCATTGCGTGGCAAAGCATAGCAGCGTATGGTCCCGGTGACTGCTGGCATTCAAGAAGCATCCGCTCTTTATCTTGTTCTGTTATCCTCAGCAAAGTGATATCGTTCAGGATAACCTGGTTAAAAATCAGGAATTTAAGTAAGGGGGGTGGCCATTTTTCTACTGGGTTCGTGGAATGCAGCAGCTTAAAAAAACCACTTTCCTCCACGTAGCGAAGCAGGGGGAGGGGAGGAGTGACATGCCGATGATCTTTTCTGTTTGGTCACCGGCGAGGCGATCTTCCCCAAGCTACCGGACAAGCAGTGGGGGGGGGGGAGGGGGAAGGTTGTTGATTAGCAGGGAGCTAGCGTGGTATTAGCCATGCGTTGGGGGGGGAGGGGTAAATCACTGAGACAGTGGCTTACCATGGCCGCATGCAAGCTGAATTCTGATGCCTGGACCTGATGTCTGTGAGATCTGTAACCCCAGAGCTGCAAGCAGTCACTATTAAGATGAAAAATGAGACCTTGTAGGGAAATCACATGTGCTAGGTGAATAGTGATGTTCACTGTGAAACAGTATAACCATTGTTCTGTAAAATGTATCTTTCTAAATATTTATCTCCCTCATGCAGCTGCAAATTTTTCAACCATCCCTCCTCCATCCCAAAGGCTAGCACAGATAAGGCGGAGGAAAAAGAAGACGCGAGATGAGATGTTCTCGGATATTATGGAAGTTACACGCAATGAAAGAGCTCATCTGAATGAGTGGAAGGACGTGGTTTCAAATTACAGGAAAGAGGCCAGTGAACGTGAGGACAGGAGGGACAACCGAGATGAGAGGTGGCGGCAGGAAGACCGGCAGGAAGATCAGCGGTGGCGGGATGCAACTCTGGGGCTGCTGTGTGATCAAACTGACATGCTCCGGCGTCTTGTGGAGCTTCAGGAACGGCAGCAGGATCACAGAGTGCCGCTGCAGCCCCTGTATAACCACCCTCCCCCCTCACCATGTTCCTTAGCCTCCTCACCCAGACGTGTAAGAACGCGTGGGGGGAGGCTCCGTGCACCCGCCCACTCCACCCCCGTGGACAGCCCAACCAGAAGGATGTCGTTACTCTGAATTTTTTTTTAATGGCCTTCTCCATCCCTCCTTTCCTCCTCCCAAAGCACACCCTTACTTCTCTCCCTCTTTTTATAATGAATCAATAAAGAATTCATGCTTTTTAAATGAGAGTGACTTTATTTGCATAAGTAAGCTGTACTTGAAGGGGGAGGGGGAGTTGCTTACAGGGACTGAGTCAATCAAGGGGGTTGGGTGTTCATCAACAAACACAGCAGTCACACTGTACCCTGGCCATTGATGAAGCTCGTTTTCAAAGCTTCTCTGATGCGCACCGCTTCCTGGTGTGCTCTTCTAATCTCCCTGGTGTCTGGCTGCGCGTAATCAGCGGCCAGGTGATTTGCCTCAGCCTCCCACCCCGCCATAAAGGTCTCCCCCTTACTCTCACAGAGATTGTGGAGAATACAGCAAGCAGCAATAACATAGGGGACATTGGTTTGGCTGAGGTCTGAGCGAGTCAGTAATGTGCGTCAGCGCGCCTTTAAGCGGCCAAATGCACATTCCACCACCATTCTGCACTTGCTCAGCCTGTAATTGAATGGATCCTGACCACTTTCCAGGCTGCCTGTGTATGGCTTCATGAGCCATGGCATCAAGGGGTAGGCTGGGTCCCCCAGGATAACGACAGGCATTTCAACATCCCCAACTGTTATTTTCTGGTCTGGGAAGTAATTCCCTTGCTGCAGCCGTTTAAACAGAGTAGTGCTTCTGAATACGCGAGCGTCATGAACCCTCCCTGGCCATCCCACGTGGATGTTTGTGAAACGTCCCTTGTGATCCACCAGTGCTTGCAGCACCATTGAAAAGTACCCCTTCCGGTTTACGTACTGGGTGCCCTGGTGCTGCGGTGCCAAGATAGGGATATGGGTTCCATCTATCACCCCCCCACAGTTAGGGAATCCCATTGCAGCAAAGCCATCCACTATGGCCTGCACGTTTCCCAGAGTCACAACCTTTCGTAGCAGCAGCTTAATGATTGCTATGGCTACTTGCATCACAGCAGCCCCCACAGTAGATTTTCCAACTCCAAATTGATTCCCGACTGACCGGTAGCTGTCTGGCGTTGCAAGCTTCCACAGGGCTATCGCCACTCGCTTCTCTACTGTGAGGGCTGCTCTCATCTTGGTATTATGGCATTTCAGGGCAGGGGTAAGCAAGTCACAAAGTTCCATGAAAGTGCCCTTACGCATGCGAAAGTTTCGCAGCCACTGGGAATCGTCCCACACCTGCAACACAATGCGGTCCCACCAGTCAGTGCTTGTGTCCCGGGCCCAAAATCGGCGTTCAATGGATAGAATCTGCCCCATTACCATCAGGATTTCCAAAGCGCCGGGGCCCGCGGTTTGAGAGAATTCTGTGTCTACGTCCTCATCACTGTCATCGCCGCGCTGCCGTATCCGCCTCTTACTCGCCTCGGTTCGAAGGTCCTGGTTCAGCATATACTGCACGAGAGTGCACGAGGTGTTTAAAACATCCACAATTGCGGTATGGAGCTGAGCAGGGTCCATGCTTGCTGTGCTATGGCGTCTGCACGGTTCACCAAGCAAAAAAGGCGCGAAACGGTTGTCTGCCGCTTTCAGGGAGGGAGGGAGGGAGGGGTGAGGCTGTACCCAGAACCACCCGCGAAAATGTTTTTTGCCTCATCAGGCACTGGGATCTCAACCCAGAAATGCCAAGGGGCGGGGGAGGCTGTGGGAACTATGGGATAGCTACGGGATAGCTACCCACAGTGCAACGCTCCAGAAATCGACGCTAGCCTCGGACCATGGACGCACAACACCGATTTAATGTGTTTAGTGTGGCCGCGCGCACTCGATTTTATAAAATCTGTTTTACAAAACCGGTTTATGCAAATTCGGAATAGTCCCGTAGTGTAGACGTACCCTGAGAGGGTGTGCTGCTGGAGGACTAAGGAGTACAAGCATATATCAGACACCAGGAGGAAGGTCCTGTGGTGAGGATAAAGAAGGTGTTTGGAGGAGGCCAGGGGGGAAGTAGCCCAGGGAGTTGTAGCTGTCATGCAGCTGTTACAGGAGGCACCATAGACAGCTGCAATCTACAGGGCCCTTGGCTGGAACCCCGGAGTAGAGGGCAGGCCTGGGTTCCCCCCAAACCTCCCAACTCCTGATCAGACACAGGAGGAGTTGACCCAGACTGTGGGTTCCACCAGAGGGGAAGATCACTGAGATGAGCAAATCTGCCAATAAGCGCAGGACCCACCAAGGTAGAGGAGGAACTTTGTCGCAGCCTCTAATTGCTGCGTTTTTAAAGGATCTGCATGCTGCTTGCAGGCTCCTAACACTTGCCACAGCAGCTCCTTTTAATTTCCATCCAACCACCTATACTTATGTCTTTAACTTTGATTGGTAGCTGAGAAGATGGTAAATTGGACAGAAACCTCTTCATTTCCTTGTTATTTCCTGACTTCTTTATTCATCACCTTTTCCTTATTTCCCAGCAGATTGACTAGACACCAGATTTGGGTGCTAGCAGGGGAACCTGACGGGCTCTTTATTTTCTGATTTCTTTCGGAGGCATTGAACTTGCCAGGGCACAGTCAAATTCTGGATGCTCATGGAAATGTAACACCTCGTGCTCAGCTTTAGTTCTGTTTCTCAGCTCTTTTGGAAAATTGATCTTTAGTCTGACATACAGCATCCTTGCATTAGGAGATGACTAATTAATAACACCATAAACCTTGGAAATCAAATGGAACCTGAAGTCCACAGAAGATCCGGAAAGGCACTTGGGGAGTGGAGTGCAAGTTGAGGAAGACTTCCCTGCACAGCTTCTCTCTCACTTCTTGTTTTCCTGTACTGAGCGCAAAAGTCGGGAATCAGCTCAGGGTAGGGTTATACCATGTGTGTGCAGTGGTTAGACAAGGAACTGGACTGGTATGGAGCAAAACTCTTGTGTGTGCCTGATGACTGTACGTTTGAGAAGGAGCAGAAAAGAGCATTGGGGCTGCGGTATAGCGCTTGCATAGGCTTTCTGTGGCCTGTGAGAGATTGTTAGTCACAGGCCAGTGGGTGGGTTTATGCAAATTAGGCGTGTACAGGGAAACCAGCAATTACAACACAGAATACGAAGTGTACAGTGCTCACTATATATAGTTTTATTAAATATTGACACTGTAAAATATAAAGTACTGTAGTGCAATCTCTTTATCATTAAAGTGCAACTTGCATATGTAGATTTTTGTTGTTGTTGCATAAGTGCACTCAGAAAGAAAACAATGTAAAACTTCAAGTCCAGTCAGTCCTATTTCTTGTTCAGCCAATCGCTAAGACAAACAAGTTTGTTTACATTTACTGGAGATAATGCTGCCCGTGTCTTATATACGTCACCTAAAAGTGAGAACAGGCTCTCTCATGGCACTTTTGCAGCCAGCGTTGCAAGGTATTAACGTGCCAGATATGCTAACATCCATATGCCTTCATACTTCATCCACCATTCCAGAGGACATGCTTCCATGCTGAAAACACTTGTTAAAAAAATAATGCATTAATTTGTGACTGAAGACCTTGATGAAGAACTGTATGTCTCCTGCTCCATGGTTTTAACCACATTCTGCCATATATTTCGTTTTATGGCAGTCTTGGGTGATGACCCAGCACATGTTGTTCACTTTAAGAACACTTTCACTGCAAATTTGACAAAATGCAAAGAAGGTATAATGTGAGATTTCTAGAGATAGCTACAGCGCTCGACCCAAGGTTTAAGAATCTGAAGAGCCTTCCAAAATCCAAGAGGGATGAGGTGTGAAACATGTTGCACAAGTCCTCAAAGAGCAACACTCTGATGCAAACACTACAGAACCTGAACCACTAGACAGGAAAATCAATCTTCGGTAGGTGGCATCTGACTCAGATGAGGCATATGAAGGTACTTCGGATCGTTATCGAGCAGTACCTGTCATCAGCATGGAAGCATGTCCCTGGCCTCTGATTGCTAGAAGCTGGGAGGGGAGAACAGGGGCTGGAGCTCTCCATGGCCGCCTGGTCTGGTCACTCCCTCTGAAGCCCATAGCCAAGGCCAGCCATAGGGGTGGGTGCCACAAGGGAATTGCCCAGGGGCACCGTGGTTAAGGGCGGTGCTGTACAGTAGCAGAGAGGTGTGTGCTGCAGGTGTAAAGTCAGAAACTGCTCCCTGCTGGCAGGGGAGTGCTGCTTGGGGTGGTGCCCAGATTTCTCCCTGCTCCGTCCCGGCATAGGAACATTTGGGGGAGGGAGGGGAAGAGAAGGGGGAGAGAGCGGTGATGAGCAGATACTGCTCCCCCCAATGTTCCTCTGTGCCCCCCTAGGGGGCTGTGAGGGGGGAGCAAGGAGCAACATCGGGGCTCCCTGCATCCAGGTCACCTTCCCCACCTGGGCTGCATAAGGGGAGGACAGAGAGCAGCAGCTCAGATGGGGAAGGTGACCTGGATGCAGGGAGCCCCGATGTTGCTCCTTGCTCCCCCTCTCACAGCCCCCAAGCGATGTGTGGAGGAGCAGTGTTCAGGGGCGGCGGGGGGAGCGAGCAGCAATGCCAGCTACTCCGTGCATCCAGGTCAGTTTCCCCAAGTGGGCACAGGAGGGGGTGCAGGGGTTAGGGGAAAAGGGGGCACAGTGCAGGGATTATGGGTGCGGGAGGAGGCAGGGTTTAGGGGTGCAGAGGTTAGAGGTGCAGGGGTTAGGGGAACCAGAGGGGGCACAGGGTTAGGGGTGCAGAGCTTGGGGTGCAGAGTTTGGGGGCACCCGAGGGGGTTCAGGGGTTGGGTGCCAGAGGGGGGGTGCAGGGATTAGGGGGACAGGAGGGGGCACAGGGGTTAGGGGGCAGGGTGAGGGGTGCAGGGGTGCCAGAGCTCACAGGTTTAGGGTTCGGGGGGAGCACAGGGTTAGGGGTGTAGGGGGCATAGGGTTAGGGGCAAGGGACGTAAGGGTGCAGAGGTTAGGGTTGCCAGAGGGGGGCACAGGGTTAGGGGTGCAGAGGTTAGGGGCGCAGAGGGGGGCACAGGGTTAGGGGCGTGGGGGAGGACGCAGGGTGAACAGTGCAGGGTTAGAAGCACAGGGGCTCTCCTGTGGCCCAACCTCACAGGAGACTGACCCCATGTTTAAAGAACAAACCTCTATACTAAGGGCTGCAATATCCACTGGGGTGAGACAAACTGCATCAGCTCCTTGCTGCCCAGCCTGTGAGAGCTCTGACTGTGCGTCTATAAAGGGAACAGCGAATGGAAGTTAAGTGGCTCCGGTCCGCGCTCTGTTAGAGTCCCACCGGGACCAGTGAGCAGAAGTTAAGTTGCCTCCTGTTCTATAACTGATGGGTGGGGGGGCAGCAGGGATTAGGGGCATGGAGAACGGGGGTGCCTGACAGGCGTTGGGCTGTGGGGTTCCCTGCTGCGGGGTTCCCTGCTGCAGCTCCGCAGACTGGAGCCTGCTCCTCCTGTGTAGGGCCAGCTCCAGCTTTTCTGCCGCCCCAAGCAGGAGGGGGGAAAAGGACAAGCTGTGGCTCTTTGGTGGCAGCTCAACCACACTGCTGCTTCTGCGGCAGTTCGGCGGCGAGTCCTCCCCCCTTCCTCTTTGGCAGCAATTCGGCGGCAGCTCAAAGACTAAGGCAGGGAATGAGGGACCCGCTGCCGAATTTCCGCCAAAGACCCAGACGTGCTGCCCCGATACTGGACGGGCCGCCCCTTTGAATTGGCCGCTCCAAGCATCTGCTTGCTACACTGGTGCCTGGAGCCAGCCCTGCTCCCGTGACAAGCAGGGGCTGGTGCAGAGCGTGGCAGGGCAGGGAGATGACATCTCCCCTAATGGCGGGGCCTTTTCACAGCAAGGGCAGCACCTCCCCGCAGTAGCACAGACCCCACCTGCTCCTCCTGCTTTCTCCTGACACTACCAATCCCATGGAGCAGGGGGCCCTGCCCTGGCTGGTGGGAGATGGAGGCAGTGGACACTACCACTCCCATGGTGCCGTAGGGTTTTCAGGTGGAGTGCCCCCCCGCCAGGGTTGGGCTCCAGGGGAGGTTTGGCAGCTTAAGGGACTGGGGGGGCGGGGGGTTGCTTGGAGGAGGTTTGAAGACCAACAGCCAAGGGGAAGTTGGACACCGGCCAGAATACCAGGAGCTAGTGGGTGATAAGGGGGGTTCTGGGCATCAAAGTGGGAGCTTCCCCACCTTCCCGGCCACAGGCCCACGGGGCTCATGGATGGAGGAGTTTGGGGGGCTGTGGGGGCCCCTGAAGGACTAGCTCAGCGTGTGAATGAGTGACTGGGATGTACGTCGGGGCCGGACTGTGGGTTGGGGTGTCCAGGAGGACCCAAGGGAAGGGACTAGGGGGATTAGGGATAGAGGAGGGTGGGGTTACCAAGGTGCATTGTGGGAATGTGGGATTTAGAGAGCCCAGAGTGGATGGGTGGGGGTGGGTTGGAGGACCCCACAGTGGCTGAAAAGGGGAACCCGGCAGGTTGGGGGGTAGCAGAGATTGGCGATGAGGAACCTCACACCCTGGGGATGGACTGGGGCAGTGGGGGGATGGGAAAGTGGGGCCCAGCCATGGAGAAATGGGCTGGAGGCAATTAGGGACAGGGCACTGAGGGGAGGAGGAAGGGGGGGGCACTGAGGACAGGGATGGGAGGAGGAGCAGGGCGGGGTCGGGACACTGAGGATGGGGTGGGGGCAAAGGGAAAGGCCGGGCAGAGTGGACAGGGTGGGGGAGGGGATGCCAGGGGCGGGGCTGGCGGGAGGGTCACAGCGGGGGACACTGCGGGGCAGGTTGGGGGGGTTGAAGGCAGCTCAGCCCCCCGCTGCCGCTGCCCTGTGCCCCCCCCCCAGCCCGGCTCCCACGCGGGATTCGAATCCCAACGGCCGCAGCGCGCGCCGGGGGGGGGGGCAGCGAAGCCTCGGGGCGAGGGAACCGGGGCCTCCCCCCACGCACCGAGTCTCTGTCCCGCGCTCTCTCCGCCAATCAGGGAGCGGGGAGGGGCGCGGCGAAGTGACGAGTTACGGCCCCTCCTTCAATAGAGGCCGTGTGTGTGTGAGAGAGAGAACTACGCTTCCCAGAGTGCACCGGGAGGGGGGGGCGTTGCCTGAGCAACCGGCCCGTCACTTCCGCTCTGAGACGAGCCAGGAACTACAACTCCCAGCCTGCCCCGGGGCGCCTCCGTCCTCTCCAGCCCAGGTAAGGGCGGGTCCCTGGTCAACCTGACACCTCCTCCCCCAACGCAACTCCTCATCCCTGCCCCGCCCCCCAGAGAGCCCAGGCTCCGCCCCCTCCGGCTCCTGAGGCGAACTCGCGAGTCCCGGGGTCCCCCCCCCGCCTGCTTCTCCCTTGTCCTCGTCGCTCCCCACTCGGGGGCGGGGCTGTTGGATGGAGCCATATGGAAATACGGGGGAGGGGCAGGGCTGGGAGCCAGGACTCCTGGGTTCTCCCCCAGCTCTGGGAGGGGAGTGGGGCGAGGGGGGTAGAGTGGGGGAGGGGCTGGGGGTGCCTGCTGCCCTTGCGGTGACCAGCAGAGCGCCCCCTGCAGCTTGCCCCCCAACCACGCACTGGGTGTGCTGGTGCCTGGAGCCGCCCCTGGTTCCAGCCCCTCTGCCCATGCAGCTCCCCCAGCCTGACACACACACACACACACAGCCCCCGCACCCGCCCCACCCCAGGGCTCCTCAGCCCAGAGGGGAGCCCCCCCGGCTGAGTGGGGAATCAGAACCCCTCGAAATTACCCTGGGACCAGCATGATCTGCCTCCGCCCTGCCCTGCCCTGCTCCGCATGTATTCGGAGTGAGTCAGTTTCCCTGTCCCAACATGTGTCCTGCCATGTGTCTCTTCTCTTCCCCAGTTCCCTCCAAACCAGCCCATTTCCACTGGGTCTCTGCCAACCCCCCTTCTCCCCTCCTGCCCCCAATATCTCCCTGCCCCTACAGGTCTATAGGACTGGATCCCTCCCTTCCTCCCACCTCATTTCCTGCCTCTGGGGGGGTCTATGGAGATGGGTGTCTCCTCTGCCATCCCCTCGCCTGCCCCCCCATATTCTGCTGCCTCTAGGGGTCTATGGGGCTGGGTCTGTCCTCCCTCCATCCCCTCCCCTGCCCCCAATATCCCTCTGGGGCTCTGTGGAGCTGGGGCTCTCTCCCTGCCCCTGTGCTCCCCCCTGCACAGCATGTCCTGGGAGTGACTCAGATTCCCTGGACCAACGTTTCACACCCCACCCCCACCCCACATGTCTCTTCTCTCCCCCAGCTCCCTCCACCGCACTCCATTTCCCCTGCACCCCAGGCTGGGTCTCTGCCAACCCCCTCACCTCTCCTTCTGACACCAATATCTCCCTGCCCCTACGGATCTATGGGGCTGGGTCTCTCCCTCCCCCTTCTCCCCTCATCCCTTCCCCCAATATCTCCCTACCCCAGTCTGTCTATGGGGCTGGGTATCTCCCTGAAGCCCCGCCCCCAGCACGGGGCTCACAGACAATCCCCGCCCGGCGGCTGTGACGTGCGCTGGGGCTGTGACGTGCGGTGACGTGCTCACTCCCCGCAGGCAACTCCTTCACTCGAGACCAAAACGACAGAAGGTGTCACGTGTCTATGGGCGGGGTTATGCAGATGAGCAGTGTCTGGCGGCAGGACGGAGAGCAGCGAGATGAACCGAAGGAGCCCGGTGGAGAGAATTCTCTGCGTGTGGACAGAATCCGGTGTGGGGAGTTCGTGCTGTGGGTGCCTACGCTGGAGTCACTTCGGGGCAGTGATTGCCACTGAGCTATGTATTGACCAAAGGCGTGTGAATGGGGTGTGGTGCCTGGCGGGGAACAGCTCATGGTGATAAGGAAACAGGTGGGAGCAGGAGATCCTGTCCTAGCAGGAGCCTGTGTGTTGTTTGTTTGCAACCATAAGTGGGCTTGTTGTAGGTGCAATTAGACCCCCCTCTTCTATGGTGGGGTGGGTCTTCTCTTTTCCTGGGGGATGGGGAGGTCCTTGATGTTACAGCCCTTGTGGGGGGGGGGGGGTTCATATCATGTTTCTGAAGTGAGAAACCACTTTTCCTCTTCCACTCACTCTCCACTAGGGGGCTGGGCTGGGATCACTAGGGAGGGGAGCCCAGGAAAAAACAGTCTCCCCTATAGAACCCAGGAGTCCTGGCCCCCAGTCCTCCTGCTCTAGACCCCCTCCACTCCCAGGGCCAGGGATAGAACTCAGGGGTCCTGGTGCCCAGCCCCCTCCCTGCTCTGACCACTCGACCCCACTCCCCTCCCAGGGTGGTGCAGGGGTCACTCGGTCGGTGTTCCAGCTCTGCTAAGGGCCTTGACTAATTTTCCCAAAGTGCTTCCTTCTGAATCCAGCACATCTGCCCCCCACTCCGCCCAGTCGCTGCCCACCCCTGTGTGGGGGCACCAGCACTGTGCCGGGTCGTGATGGGAAATTGACCAAGCTGGCCTAGGAGAGACGTGTGTGTCCCTGCTGCCTCCTGCTGGTGGGGCTGAGCGTGCGTGTGTGTGCGCGCGCGCGCGTGTGTGTGTGTGTGTGTGTGTGTGTGTGGCTTTGCAGGATTTTGTATCCTGCAGCAAGTGACACACACACACATTGACGCACAAAGGGACTCACACAATCACAAGAACACTCACACACAACACACCCAGAGGGGCATGCTGGCCCAACATGCAAAGAGAGAAACAATCACATCTCCAGCCATACTCACAATCACACAGACACACACACACCAGAATATTCACAATTGTGCTCAGAGACACAACCGCACACAGTTCACTCCCACTACTCCCAACACAAGGACCTCCTGCCCCACGCAGCCTGTGCCGAGGCCTGTGGAACTCACTGCCACTGGACAGCTACCAATGAGAATGGACCTTTCCAGGAGACCAATAGACATGGCCATGGCGACAGAGGGGGTTGGCTTCCAGGGTCTGACCTGGGCTGAGACTGGTTCTGACCTAGAGGGGTCTATCCAGCAGGGGGCAGCGTGACCCACACACAGACCCACCAGAAGCGCCTTTCTTAGCGGGTCTCCCAGGCTATCCCCCACCCTGCCCCGGGTTGGATAACAAAGGGGCAGTACGGGACTCTGGGCTGTGTCACAACCCGGCCCCAGCCCCTCGCTCCCACAAGCTGGTGAGTTGGATAACTGCCGCGGGATTGTACAAGAGAGAGTCAGAGCCAGGGAGAGAACCCAGGAGTCCTGGCTCCCCCACAACACACACTCTAACCACTGGACCCCACTCCGCTCCCAGGGCTGGAGATAGAACCCAGGAATTCTGACCACCAACCCCTCGCTCTGACCACCAGACCCCACACTCCCCTTTTAGATTTTAGTCCCGCTGCCTCTTCTATCCAACCACCCCACCTGTCCATCCCTTTGCTGCAGGTTTTTGGGGTGTCACCCCTGCTCTGCGCTCCCCCAGTGCAGCCCAAGGCTTTTCCTCCCCCCAACCACACATCCTCTCCCCCCTCGTGCTGGATCATCTGCTTGGTCCCCTGCCCCCTCTCGGGGCGAGCTGTGCGGCGTGGCTGGGGATTGTGCAATGGCCCAGCACCAGGCAACACAGAATGGACACCACATGCCCTGCCCCACCTCATCTGAGCTGCTCTCCAGGTGCATCGGAGCCCAGTGCCCCACACCTGGGCCCTCCTGCCCCACAGGGGATGAGCTGCAGCCCCCACCACACTTCACAGAGGGGTTAAGTGTCAGGCCAGCCAGCCCTTGTAAGATGGGGAAATCACCACTGGGGTCGACGGTATGGGGGCTGTGACATAGAGAAACGGTTGTTGCACTGGCAGAGGGCAGCTGAGCATTCGCACACACACACACACACACAATTGCAAACATACACAAACACATGCATGAATCCAGCCACACACACACACACAATTGCTAATATACACAAACACCCACATAAATCCAGCCAGCATCAACACAACTAATAACAGATGCAAACACGTGCACAAATCCAGCCACATGAACACACACACATTTGCACAGCCACAAACACAACCCCCAGAGCTGTAATAACACCCCCCACACACAAAACCCTTGCAGAAAA